>NW_028143488.1:0-83187 GCF_977018435.1 Lepisma saccharinum | reverse complement strand
TTTACTCTGGAAATTGTAGTGATGAGTTTGGATTTAAAGCGGTATAACTGTGCACATATACGTGTAAATCATTTACAAAAAGTTCACATACTGCAAGGTCACGTTGGAAGATCACTGCACTGCACTTAGGTGCCTGATATAGAATCAAAATAATGGTAAGTTTTACTTCTCTCCTTACTAGAATTGTCCATATCTGTTTCTTGACAAAATGTTTGTACAATTGTAACCAATTTATACTTAAAACATATGTAAAATAGCATCACTGAGTATGAAAAATATTTTTTTATATTATTTCAATAAAACACACGAGTATTATAATTAATATATTTTTCATTACAGTTATACACACACATAATCATGTAAACATTCAGTTCTAAGCACAGTGTAAAGGGGGTTAGGAGAATTCTTGTACCCGCTTCAGGTTTCTAATTTTTGGCACTTGGGCATACTCTGTATATATAATACAAGATACACAAGTCTAATCACTAGAATATCTCCCCCGGGGGAACCTTTTAGTTTTTGACTTCAGGGAGTTGGGGTTAGAGATGTGCGGTCTGGCAATTTATTACATTATCGTTATGTGGCCCTACTTACTAATTGAGTTTGACATGGCTGCTTTAAAGGAATGAAAACCACTTAAGTGTGAACTATCTTGGTTCAAACCATTTTTGTAAGCAATATTTTCCCATCGTTAGTTTTGTGTATCTATGCATGTGTTTGGAATGGTAGACCAGGAAACAGTCTGAAATAAATTGAAAGTTGGGCTTTGAGTATAGTGCCATGCATTTAACCCATAACACATGCATGCACAACAGTCTGTGAGAGCAAGTGCCTACCTACCAACTGCTGGCCTCACTTCCACCAGATATGGAAGATCATCCAATGAGTTATGGGGTGATGTGTGGTCAACACGACGAACCCCCTGTAGGGTTTCATGGTCCAGGTTACGCTACTCATTTGTAGCTCCCCAAATAACTTCATGATGGTGGGTGGCCACCGGACCTATACACGGGCCGAAATCTCAGGAGAAAAGTTGTTACACTTCGTCTAGGAGACTCAAACCTGCACTGCACGTGTCCCATAGCCAGAGCCTAAAGGTTCTGCCTTAGACCACATGGCCACTGTGCGGGATGTCTCCTGCTTTTAGTTTTTTAAAATATGGTCACCTTGTCATACTCTGTTATGTTGCACCTACCTAGTACCACTATCCAATTTCATGGATGCCATTATTCCAGAAATCTGAATCCTTTTCTTCACTTGGTGCAATCAAAACCTTATGCTTGACATTTCTAATTACCCGTTCTCTCTCTGAAATTAAACATGAATTATTAACATTCATATTATATAAATACTAGGGATGTAGAGATTATTCTGTACACTATTGGTATTGGCTATTATAGTCATATCAATCCAATTCATATATACATATCCTGGAATTTAGTGAGAAATTCTACCATTTCGCTATTATTTTAATGTTTGTAAACACATGATTCACATGCTATTGTTCATAAATTTGCCAAGAGAAAGCAGTTATCTAACACACATTTTTTAAATCCTTTTGTGCTAGTATTTATTAAATTTTGTGTGTGTGTGTGTGTGTGTGTGTGTGTGTGTGTGTGTGTGTGTGTGTGCTTTTGCAGATGCTACCTTATGGGGACACTCGTCAGTTGTGAATCCACCTTGTGGGGACCGCACCGACTTGTGGGGACCAAAATCCGGTCCCCACAAGGAAATCGTTACGAAAATACATTTAGAAGCCTCGGATCACTGCCCTTGAATTTTTGAGGAACGACAACGAAATTACCTAATAGGAAATACATGCAAGAACCTGATGGATAGCATCCTTACTTGGGAAAATTTGTTTTTCACGTGTCCCCATAGGGTGGCAAATTTCAATGCAACGTGTGGGATGAGCTTACTATTTTCCACACCAGGTGGCAGAAAAATCGCGTCCGCGTTACACACCCACACGCTCTGGTTTTATCGCCCTTGTCGGTACCCGGGGGGAAGTGGAGTAAGGGGGGAGGTTTCGGGTGGTGGTGCGGTGAGAGGGGGAGTGCATACACACGATTTCTTTCCGCGCAGACCTTGTGGGTACCGGAGAATCACCTCCCGGTCAAAGGCCAAGATATACAAGGTGTATCGGCGCTCGTCAGGAGAGGTTGAAACAGTGTCTGGCTGAAGGTCACTTTTTACCCCACAGCTTTCTGGAATTCGATTTCTGAAATACTTTTAATTCTTATTATTTGGCGCCATTGCCCTCTATCTAAATCTATGTTTCGCAACCGGTGTTCCTCCACAAGGTCACGGGTGTGCTGCGAACTTTTGTCTGTAGTAACAAATTGAATGTAAATTATTTAATCTGACTACCATGCGAGAGACCCGGGTTCGATCCCCAGCGGGGGAGAACCTATTTATTTTCCACCTGTTCAAGCGGTTATGGCGCCCACCCAGCGTCGTATAAAGTGGGCACCTGGAGAAAACTTTTGGCGAAAGAAGGCGGCCATGGACGTGGTGCTGATCACTTCACCCCCACCTTCGACCGTGATCAATAAAGTGTAGGGTCCAAACTCCACGCCCACTTTACTCCTTCATGGCATGGTGCAATGCAGAGGGAAGCACTTTACTTTTTACTTTACACATTTGTTTTCTTAAGTTTGTATTTTTCGCTCTGTCATTGTCATGACTTAAATAAGACGCCCCTTGATGGCAAGGGTCACTTTGTTTTTACAAATACATAATCTCTACAGGCGTTTCGGATCCATATAATCAGCTGCATGAATCGTTTCAATAATAATAATAATAATAATAATAATAATACCAAAAGTACCTATGAGTGCAGTGAATTGTATTATTATTATTATTATTATTAATATTAGTAGTAGTAGTAGTAGTAGTAGTAGTAGTAGTATTTTTAACTGATTATATTGTAACTCATTCCTAAACTTTTAATTTATATCAACAGTGCCGTAATGTATTTTTTTTAGATAAATAAATTTTATGATGTGCCGTGTTCAGTACTGGATAATTTATGGTTTTCTGCGAGGACAAGAAGGTTGCGGAACATTGCTCAACCTTTACTTTTACAGATGACTGAGTATTTTGATGGGTTTAGAATTATCAGAAGGAAAAAGTGGGGACCACCATACTTTCGGAGGTATTTTCTTGTGCCCTGGTACCTGAAAATTAATTCAGGGCGTGAGTTCCGCGATTTTTCTTTTACGGATTCCTTCTTTCATTCATCCTTTATTTTCCTTATTTTTTTGTTTACAGTAATTCACTGTGACATTGGCATGAAGAACCAAATTTGTTCGGTTTCCCTGAACAACGTTGGTTTTACAGCATTCTACGAGGAGATAAGAGATTAAAATAAACGTTAATAATAGTAGAAGGTAAATGTGTGTTAGTGTTCAACATTAATAATATTTATGAATACAGATACAAAATCACAAGAGTGTGTAATTGGTTTGGTAATGTTTTGTTAGGATAGGTTATATTGTGTGTCGCGTGCCTTAATGTTAGTGTTAATGTCAGAAGGAAGTCATGAGCTAAAAAGACGTCCGTTAAAAGTGTAAAGTTAGAGAGGCCCTATCACGGGTAAATACATGTTGTTTAGTTATTTTTCCCACTTATTTCTCCTTGATTCAATATCGATAGCGAGAAAAGATTAAGATTCAGTTGAAGTGAAGAAACTTCTATTGGTACTTAATTACTGCGATGTGTAGGGAGAAATAACCACAGACTAAAAGATTCTTCAAACTGTTATGGGTTTTCAGCGACGCATTTATGTGAGGCAACCATAGGCGTAACTTAGTAGGCGCATAGGAGCAATTGCTCCCAATTTTTTTTGGTTTATCACGAGATAATGGTACTTTTGTTAACTCCTGAAACCAGAGGATTAAAGTAATCAGTAATTTTATGATTTTGCAAATGTAACACCTATTTATCAAAATATTCCTGGATGATATTTCTATGAGCTGCAAAAAAAAAATTCTCCTCCACCCCCCCCCCCCCACGGAGCTAAGCTCCTAATTTTTATACTATATTCTGAGCATACGAGACAAACATTGAATATTTCATTCTGTAAAATAAGGTAAAGTTTTATGGTTGACGTAAAAGTGTGGAAGAAATGGAAGGAAAATTAAATTTAGATAAATAAAAAAAAAATAGATAAATAACATCATAAAATCGGATCGTCTTAATGTGAACGAAATTAAATAACGTCTATTTCTGCCATGAATTCAGTGGCGCTTCCAGAAAATTAGTAAGAAGCCTAATGCTGCTTTTTCACTCTTGCAGATGTATTTTGCCAGTATTTCATATTATTTTTGACCGAATCGAGCGGAAGTTTACGTCCAATTTATGCCCGATCTGATCGAACTGGAGCTACAAATTCAAAGTGCGACAAGGACAACTTGAAACGTGACCCCATAAGAAATCAAATCCTGGAACCTATATTTACAAGATCAACGTCCTATCGGCGAAGCCCCTACTTAAATTCCTCAGTGTATGTGTCAATAAAATAGAGTAAGTTATTTGGCATATATTTTTAACCGTGTTTGGAATTACAGTTTAATGTGGAATCGGTCCCGGAGAACCTTGATTGCAGCTTCAACCACTCGCTATCAGTTGTATTACGTTTTTCATTTTTCTCGGTAAAGGATATACGTATTTATATTTGGGTGGTCACTGCTTCACATCTCACGACAGCCTTAAAATTCTCGTTGTCTTGTTGAGTCTATTCAGGCGACTGCCGAGATAGTGCCGCTGACGCTTTATTCCCTGTCCTTCATTTTCACTTTTTATACACCGTTATCCTCTCGTCTCTGTTCAGTTAATTGTGAGGCCTCCTCGATGGCACAGTGGCAGAGTCGTCGCCTTGTCATCATGGGGTCCCTGGCACATAGTGGTTCGGATCCCACTTTAAACTGTAGATCCAATCCCGATTAGCGTAACTGTGCATAAAGTTGACTTAAAACACCAAATCAATCAATCAATCAATTCAGCTAATTGTGCATATAAGCAATGATGAGTAAATAAACAAGCACCCAATCACAAAAAAAGATCCTTCAATTTTCCGCTTCTCATTAACTTCATTCATAGTTTCCAAAAACCTTTCAGCAGAAGTGAATAAAAAAACGTAGGTCGTTCCCCGTGACGTAAGCATATCAGAATCAGCTGCCTTGTGACTTGAGAAGGAAAGGAGAAACGTGACAGGTTAGAAGTTCAGATTGCAATGCCTCGATTCGTTATACCCACGCACATGCTTGGAACCTAATGTCTTGTGTTTCGTTGTTGATAAAAACACAGCAGCCCCAGAGAACATTTGTGGAAGTTGCTCACAGCATGTCCACTGCTCCATTTCGACCTTGAGTTCCTTCGCTGGAATCACTTTGAACTGCATCGTGTGATGTAGGTATATTGGAAGTCAAACGTCCAATCTTGTTAACGTCGAAATACATACATCTTTATTATAAAGTTGATATTACAAAATATATGCTACGAATGATGTGATAAAAAATTAATGGAAGTTATTTTCCTCAGGACGTCTAACTGCCAAGCGGGGAACCAGGGTTCGATTTCCGGGTGGGGCTTGATATACTCTCGGAATTTTTCCCGGCCTTGTCCCCGCATAAAGCGGGTCTGGGCTCACACAGTTTCAAATCTATTGCTACCTGGGGCCAACCCTGAGGGGTAAATTCGGCGGCAGCGTGCTGCTGATCACATCACCTCCAAATGGCCGAGATCGAGTTCGAGAATATGAGGGGTCCTATACCTATATCCCCTAAATGTGCCTTTATGGCACGGTGCTATCTGCACGAGGAACTTTACCTTTTACCTCACATTTATCACAATAAACAAGCTATGTTTAATATATATTAAAAAATATAGTTCTGACTGGGTAAAGGCTGTGTAATATCCCACTTTATTTTTCATGGTTTTCTGTAACGTTACTAAACACGATATTTATTGCCATATTATTTTTATATTATATTTTTGGATTCTTTTATATTCCTTTTAGGAAACTGATTAGCGAATGTGTAAAGTGTTTCTGTCCAAGTCCATCAGCCCGTATGAACGATCAGTGTCTCAAAGCTACAAATTCAAAAATCTGATAGACCTAACAGATAGTAGGTAAACACATCCATCTCTATCGGACCGTCCGTCTGTCTGGCCGTGAGGGACAAGAGTCGATGCGAGTTGAGACATCCATATCAACAGAATCTGTTGACGCTACATCCGCAAAAATAAACACAATTTTACGACAAAGATAATTCTAAACAATCCCGGTATAAATTATCTCCAATCCAATCCAAAAATCGGAAACCGCACATATATTTTCTCCAGATATTTTATATTTATTTATTTATTTAACAAATGATGCCACAGAACATTGTTCCATTAAGACATGCATACATTTTGTGCATTTGTATATGTGCATTACATATATCTGTGCATAACATAAATTGTTTCACTAATTCCTATACAGACGAACCCCTCACCCCTTTCTCCACTGAGCCAGTAGGACTCTTTTGAATGATTGAAATGACAGACTGTTTATATCAACGCTCGGATCATTTGCTACTACTTCATTATAAGTTTTACCCATTTTCCACATCGGAGATATATTTACATAATTTGTTCTAGATTTTGGTACATGAAACAAACCGGGTTTCGGTCTGCTTCTCATTTGAGGTACATGATATTGTAATGCAGATACTAACCCTATAGAGTCTATTTTGTTATTTGCAATTTTATATAACGTGCTCATCAAATTAAGATTAAACTTTTCTTCAATTTTTTCAATGTTAAACTGCGATACAAGCTCAGAGTACGGATTGAATTTAGGATATACTTTGTCTTCTCTATACTTTATGAACCTCAAGAACTTGGACTGAATCATTTCCATTTCCCTCATGTTTTTTTTTTTTTGTCCAAGGGCTGCCATATTACCGACGCATATTCTACGAGTGAGCTTACTAGGGAGACATACAAAAATTATTAATATTGATGTACTTTCTAGATCTTCCCCACATATTTTTATCAATCCTAATTTCTTATATGCTTGGTTAACGATATAATGCATATGCTCTTTAAAACATAGATTTGCGTCATACGTGACACAAGATCCGTGAATTTAGTGACCTTAGCTATTTGTTTTCCTTCCATCTGACACTGGAAGTTTACTTTTATTTCAGCGTTTGTTATAGACATTACCTGACATGTGTCAAGATTAAATGAAATTATATTATTTTCGCTCCATTGTAGTAATCTATTTACGTCTGCCTGCAAGTCAAGGCTGTCTTCGTCAGAGCAAATGGTTCTAAATATTTTTACATCGTCAGCAAATGTAAGTCAACGTGATTTCGTAATAATTTTCAGGAGGTCATTAATAAAGAATAAGAAAATGAGTGGGCCCAAATTGAATCCCTGCGGCACCCCAGAAGGCGTAGGGTATTCCCGAGATATGTTTCCTCTATAATTGACAATTTGCTTTCGGTCCATGAGGTAAGATTTTAGCAGCATAATTACGTTTTCAGAAATATATTAAAATACGATAGTTCCTGAAGTAAAATGTCATCATTTACCGAATCGACCGCTTTGGCCAGGTCAGCATAGATACCTATTTCCTTTCGTCTAATTCATAAGCTACAAAATGTGCAAATTCGGCAAGGTTTGGGATTGTCGACCTCCGCGATATAAAACCATGTTACATGGGAGATATAGCTGGTCGTACGTTGGCCATTATTCTCTCGTACAGTATTTGTTCAAACACTTTGCAAAAAAACTGAGAGAATTTACACTGGCCTAAAGCAATCAACGTTCTTTGCATTTGCCTTTTTTTGGGAAGGGATTAACTTTAGTGATTTTTCATTTTGATGGGAAGTTGTGATGTTCTAAAATGTTATTGAATATTATACTCAATGGTTTTATTTACGCCTTGACCACATAGGGAGGAATGATGTCCATCCTCACTGATTTTTTGGCTTTCAACATTTTAATTGCTTCCTCGATATCATCCAATTCGATATCCGATATATCGAGTTGGGAAAGCACTCCGATTTCGCACTTATCTGATTCAACTATAGAGTACTGTGAAGCATCTTTGTACACCGATAGAAAGTAGGTAGTAAATGCATTTACAATATCGTGCCCATTGTGTAAGATTTCATTGTTGTATTCAAAAGTATTGCTACCTGAATCCCTCTTTTTATTTCTAATATAAATCCATACATTATTTACATCTATCCCTATGTTTTCCTCCGTCTCACGGATGTACACTTTGTACGCTGCTGTTAGCCCTTTCTTTATCTCTTTCTTAAGATTCTTGTATTTCCCTTCATGATACTCTGCGTTGCAATGACCTTTTCCCACTTTTTGTAATGATATAATTTTGACATTATTTTCCTAATAATGTCACCATTGAACCACACAGGATATTTAGGTACCTTGATGCGTTTCAGTGGTACGCAGTCATACAAAATATTATATAAAATATCATAAAACGTATTAGTTAGTGTATTGACATCCTCAATATCGCATAGATTTACCCAGTCATAGTCTGTTAATTTTCGATATAAAGACTCGAAGTTCGCTTTTTTAAAGTTTTATTGAATATTTACATTTTCTGTTCAAGTTGAAACATCGACCATTAATGTAGCCA
Organism: Lepisma saccharinum; assembly: GCF_977018435.1. Classification (NCBI taxonomy): domain Eukaryota; kingdom Metazoa; phylum Arthropoda; class Insecta; order Zygentoma; family Lepismatidae; genus Lepisma; species Lepisma saccharinum. The sequence continues at coordinate 74,522 of NW_028143488.1, read as the reverse complement.
TATGCGGTATTAGGAGATAAAGTGCTTCATCTCTGAGGCATGTTAGATACCCCGTCCTCCATATTTATTCGACATATTTCATTTAACCTTTATTCAAATGGGAATAGGGATAAGTAACACATCAAACATCTTTGACAGTTTTCGAGTTCAGGAGAACCATTATTAAGTACGTAATTTTATATTATGCAGACACTCAAAAACGAATAAAAATCCCTTAAAAAGGATTTCAAAATGTGATATTTCAGAAAATTTCACGTTATTTCGGTATGACACATGATCCCCTTTCGAATTAAAAAATAATAAGCGGATTTGAAGTTGGAGCGGGAATTCTTGGTGCACTCTTTAGTCGAAGACATAATGGTAATGATATTATTGGTTTAACGTTATGCGTTGTCATGAAATTGGCTGGTTCCATGTTTTTGCCTGTTTATACGTCGGTACTTTTTGACACCCCGTAACTTCGAAAGTAATACAGATATCTTAAAACCGGATTTCACCATTCAATTTTTCAGAAAATTTTACATGAATTTGATATGTCATTTGCCTATTCCCATTTTTAAAAAAAGAAGAAAACTTTCTATCCACTTTCATCAATTCATTCTCATTGTGTTGCGATTAACCTAGAGAGGTAGAAAAATATCGTAGAATAACAAAACAGGAGAAGAAAGTAACTCCTACATACTGCACGTGATTGCATTCACGGTTTATAATATCTGTATAAATTATATGGGTGTTTCTCTTTCGACTTTCGAATCACCTTGAATTTTAAAGTGGTGACGTGACCGAAACTGTTCCAGGTATAAATTGAAATTTGTCAAACCAACCGGACGCGTTATTAAAAATCTTTTATTTCATTGTTGTAGTCATTCACGAAATAATTGGATAGATAGTTAAAAACCATAAAATAGAAGCGTAGATAGGTAGACCTATCAAATACTAGCATGGAGCGGTATAAAGTATCTGGATGTGAATATCCGTCTGTTTATGAGAGGCAATGAATCGAAAGTCAACAATGAAAATATTCTTATACTTAAATATCTTGGACTCAATTAAAGCTACGAACGTGTAATTTGATAGATATTTTAAATAGCAACTTCCATGGGCGTAACTTGAGACCTAACTTGGGGGGGGGGGGCAGGATCGAAATTTTTTCATCCCATAACTACTGTATTTGTAAAATTATAAAGTTATATTAATATAAAATCAATTTTTAATTAAACTTTTAAAACCATTAATTATTTATTGGAAAATTAACAAGCCGAATAGAAATTTTAAACACACAGCAAACTTTTGTTGTTATACTTAATTTAAACTTAGGAGATAAAAGAGCATTCTTCTTTCTGGTTGCAAATATTAGTCCTTGGGGGCTTGTTTTAAGGTGGCCTTCCCCACCTGAAAATACTTGTTTCAAATGGTACATGTTAGAAATTTTAATATTGAAGGAGTTAAGGTCAAACTGTTTCAACAGTGAATAGATGATGATCATGCACATTCGCTGATGCCAGAATTATTTAATATATTGCAAACTGTCCGCATTTAAATATTCAATTTAATACTTTTGATATTTAAAGTAACATCTGGTTATTCACCTGGGAATTTACAAATACAATTGTTGTCAATATTCTTTAAACTGTAATCAAGGGTCCCAGATTCGATACCTGGTGGAGGCCCATAGTGATTCGGATTCCACTTTAAACTGTAGGTCCAGTCCCGATTATCCTATTAGTGTATAAAGTGAGGTTAGAACAACAACTTAACAAGATAATTTATACGTCACAAAGCATGAAACTTTTCAGATTTGTTGACTTTCTGCTATCCTCTGTGCACGTCCCAGCACTTGAGCCGTAGAGAAATATCGACTTGTATGGAAATTTTCACTCTTATATCTTCCACGATTTCATGTCATTTCCGGTGGCCGTGAAGAGCAGGACTTCCTCCATGCCGTAAGGACCACACAGTACTTCCAAAGCCCTGAAATACCTACTTTATAAATTGGACATTTAACCAATGTAGTTCTCTTTCTAAATTTTGTAGTATTTTCTGTGAGAGGGCGCGATAGTTCGCTCTTTGTATTTCTGCCATTTTAAAGAATAAGAATCGGAGCTCAAGCATGTATATACGATGACGTCCAAAGTGTACCTGGAGAGGGGAAGGGGTGATTCTGAATTATTTAACATCAATTTTTTACCCCTGTATCCTCATTAAATAATAATACATTTCAAGAAAACTGGTCATGTGCTTTGGCCAGAATTTCAGGCCTTTGAAAACTCTGTACCATGGTGTGCAAAGTATGCAGTACGGTGTGAGGTTGTTTGCATGAATTTAGTTTCATCTTGCACAGTATAGTTAAACTATTTTTTAGCGTGTAAAACACGTCGTGTTATTTTACAATTTGTTTGCAGCAAGTTTTGTCACTCATGTTGAGCAGTTAATACCTCTAGTGCATAATGGTTCTATTATTGCACAAGAAAACTATGAATGAGCCCAGCAACTCATCAATTCCTCCTCTGTAAACGATATATATTCTTCAAATACAAGTGATAGAAATGCAATAGTTTTGCGCTATCTATGTTGAAAAATGATGGTACCCAGCCACGCAAGATATGTGGGCTTTAGACGGGAATTCCTTCAGTATTTGGAATCATGTGAGACGTGGCATCCCCAAGAGTATCCGTGAGGTCATAAACATATATAGACCATAATACAATTTCGAAGGTGTTTTTATGCATAGCCTATTTCGATCTTTATATAGCATATAAATCCGATCCGCCACATACCACATATAGCACACAAGTATGAGTGAAGCTTCTAGTTCTAATGAAGCTTCAGGCCTCCCCGATAGCGCAGTGGTAGAGTCCTCGCCTTGTAATCAAGGGGTACCTGGTTCGATACCCGGTGGAGGTACAAAGTGGTTCGGATCCCACTTTAAACTGTAGGTCTAGTCCCTATTAGCCTTACTGTGCATAAAGTGGACTTAAAACACAAAATCAATCTAACGAAGCTTCAGTTTCCTTTCTTGACGAGTTGCGTCCGAGTAAAATTCATTTATAATTTTGGACCTATTAATATCATTCGTTTGTTAAATATACAAAACAGCAATAAGGCGAAGTATTTAATGCCCAGTAGTTTTGAGTATACAGTGTATTGGTCCTGAGCTTTCGAGGGCAAGAAAGAATGCTCACAGCATCCTGAACTCACGGAGGTTGTCAATAATGTTTTGAACAGTTCATTTCAAATTTGGAAATGTTCTCGTAATGTTGTTCCTCACACACAAGAAAGATCTATGTTGAAACTCATGATCAGTGTTCTTATATTCACACATTTCTGACAGCACATTGAGTTCTGAACTATTTTATGTTTCTGACATTTTATGTGTGGAATATACCTCTCTTTCACTCAACACCTGAATTTTTTTTTGGGGGGGGGGCGGTTGCCCGCCCTTGCCCCCGCCAAGTTATGCCTATGACAACTTCTCTCGGCAAAATGTTCTCAAATGGTTTGTCTGTTTGTAGGTGAGGGTAAACAATTTGACAACATATACCTGTCGATTGCTCAGAAATAATTGCAAATTGGATTGAAAGTAGTCTTAAGTCTAGTATTATGGAATAATTGACATGTCGATAAAATTGTTTGTCTGTCAATGTGAGTTCAACTATGGATATACTACTTTCTGATTAGTACCCATAGCATAGAGCATTCGCAGTTACACTGTAAACACCGCTCTAACTTCTTTTTACATATCTACGACGTGACATAAGCATGAATCATGAACTCATGAAATAAGTGGAGGGATTTTCGCACCTGCATGCTTTACTTAGAATTTCAACCTGAGGCCCATAACGCTATGCTTGATCATTTTTACGTACACTGTTGTTATTCTCTAATCAACCAGCCCGAATAATGAAGCAAATTTGCATGTGAAAATTTAAAACTGTGGGTTAACTTTTTCATGTATTATAATTATGGGCGGAAAATACATAAAATGTGATCTCCATAGTTCGCTTTTATTCATCGTACCTTCATCAACTATTTGTTTCGTTAACGGTAATGTCGAAGTTGCCAAATTCCGAACATAACTGTGGTACAACTTGCTGCACATGGAAGAAAAAAAATTATTTAAAGTTCTATGTAAAATGAAATACACTAACCGTCGGAGTGGTCAGCGCCAGGGGCTTGAGTATTCTTTCTGAGTATCACTTAATCAATTTCGTCTAATCATCACTCATCCTCATCTTCGCGACTATCCAAAAGTGGCAGAAATTCGAAGTAAAATAAACCAAATCAATCAATCAATCAATGAAATATACTAACTTGAAGTTTACAAAATATATTTACATGTAACTCGTACATAATCAATTTACAATCAATTGATGGAAATATATTTGCTAATTTGCGGTGATTAGAAGACAGTCAAAAGTTCTAATAATTCTTGACTTTGGTCGTTGAGATGTTCTTAAAACGTGCTCATTAAAATTTCCGAAAGCAGATATTTTGATGCATTAAGGAAAATTCAGGCCAAAGCAGATTTCAGAAGAATAAGTAAACAAGAAACAAGTGTCGTTTGAAACGAACATTAAGAAGCAAGTGTGACCTTCCACACCGGGGCGACGCAATAAGCAACTCAGTTGCCTGTAGATTGGGTGACTCTTGGAAAGGTTCGTTTTTTTTCTATAGTCTAGTTGCACCGTTCACGTGCAGTGAATGCTACTTTGAAGATTGCAAAGAAGATCCAGGTGTTGTATCCCTTGCATTTTGTTGCTTTGGTACGAAACCCTCTGTTGCTTCAAGCAAGTTGCTTGTCTCCTGTACGTACTTGACATTTGTATCTTTTGTGTGAAATCTTCGTAACATAAATGTCATAGCCAAGAAAAACCTCGCAGCACTTGTAATGGTCGGATTGAGCATTACTGGTTTTGGAAATATGTTAATTAATTGCTGGCCAGCTACAAGGTGTAGGGTAAAGTAATATGTTTTTCATGTGTGTACTTTTATGTTATTACTGGATGTAAGTGTATGTGCTCATTGGATTGTGCTTTACTGGATATTAGATTCCCCTGTTTTTTATCACCCCAGTGGGGGAGATGTCTTTCCAAAGACCGTTACAGTGGAATTTTCCAACGCTATGTGGTCCACGTCCACGGACATTTACCCAGACTATAAAAAAGCCAATTAGGCTTTTATAGAAAACAGTGTTTCCCCATCTTTCGACGACGAGGAATATCTCCTTGAGTTTAGTCCACTTTTGGTGGCTAGACTATTATAAGAGTGTAGCATTTGGTTTAAGCCAACCCCTGTTTGCTGTCCCAAGCCCCCTTTAGAAAAGTTTTGAATATTTGGCTATTTCCGTATTGAATAATTGATGCCCAGAAGAAAGAGTAAAGGCGTGAGGAAACGCATTTGTAATGAACGGAATATAATTTAAGCTGAGGGTAGGCCCGCAGAGATAGTTTTGCTAACTCTGCGGTAAAGGAAGTGCCGATGGTGTAAGCCATAGGTGCGCAATTATGTTGATTTATAGCTCTGTTAATTTGGTGTATGCAAGACACACATGGAAACGATATGTATATATATAACAACGTATAATAAACAATATAATCCTACTAGAAATGTTGTTGCTGTTGTTGATTTGGTGTTTTAAGTCCACGTTATGCACAGGAAGGCTAATCGGGGCTGGACCTACAGTTTAAAGTGGGATCCGAACCACTGTGTACCTCCACCGGGTATCGAACCCGGGACCCCTTGATTACAAGGTGACGACGCTACCACTGCGCCATCGAGGAGACCCTACTAGAAATGCTATGATTTGCTGAATTAACTCTAAGAACTACAGTACTGTCCATTTTAAACCAGTTGTTTATTCACTTTCTGTACATGTATAACGAACCAGGGACTAGAAAATATAAATTGTGAAACCCCCCTTTCGTAATTCCGGCTCAAATATAATCTGCTCGCTTGGCACCCAGGGTGAGGTGAAAGGAGAGATTTGAAGGATTAAAGCAGGAAGTAATCCAGAGGGCCGGATAGAAACCAGGGACTGGGGGCTAACCTTTCAAAGAGGGGGTTTACACTTTCACACACTGATCCTAGGTTCGAATCTTGGGTAATCGATGTGTGTTTGTTCCGTCATCTGTCTCATCAATTCATCCTTCATCCTCATTGTATTGTGATTAACCTAGAGATGTAGAAAAAGGACGTAAAATAACAAAACAGTAGAAAGTAAGGTATGGACAACAACGTTCCTCCGAATAGAGGAAACATTTTATTTTGAAAATATCAAAGAGCTTCTGTCAACATTACAGTGTCGCCGAGAAAGATAGAAGAAAAACGGGGGACCGAAATATCTTTTAAGGAATAGTCAAATTTTATTCCCATTAAATATCGCATACAAAATGCATACTTGAGGTAAAAGTTGGTTAAATGACAATTTTTCTTGTAGGGACAATTTTTCTTGTGGGAACAATTTTTCTTGTAGGCTAAGGTATGTTCATGTACGCATGTGTCAAGCATGTGTACGACCGTGAGGTGCCGCTCCTCCACCCTTTTATTCCTCAAATCCTGAATTGTTTATCATTGTAGTGAACAAAGTTGTAAAATTGTAATCAACAGGGTCGTAACGAGTAGTTTCATTGTGAAGCAATTAATCTTCGTTTTTAAAATATGTTCTAGATTTGTGTTTGAACAAGTTGGAGCTAGGGTTGCAGCTTATAATGTTCTCCATGGGTATCGAAGCATTTAATAATGCCCTGAGTTGTCCTGAAGCACAGCTTCGAAAGACATTATGCGGGTGTGTCTACGAAAACCAATCCAGTCAGCAAATCAACCATCAGCTTGTAGATCCACTGTTTAAAATAATAGCTTATACCACTCGCTTATAGCAAGAAACTGAATGTGTAGATATTTGTGCGACATGAAAGCACTGTTTCTGTTGTTGTGGCAATGTTTGTACAATTCAAGATATCGCAAGAGGTTAGAGTATTTACGCCAGAGGTTAGAGTAAGTTTAACTTATTGAAACAAGTTCGCCACTTCTACCCAGTAGAGGCACATAATGGTTTGGATCCCAAATTAAACTGTAGGTCCAGTCCCGATTAGCCTTATTGTGCATAAAGTGGACTTAAACACCAAATCAATAAATCAATCAAGTTCGTTACTTCGCCGAAAGAAAAACTAAACATCTCTCAACTTACAGCATTTTGTAATCGCGCAAAATAGCGAAAATCCATTCTCCTCCCGCCTTATCGAAGGCTATGACCCAATTTTACTCAAATGAATTATCACTCTAGTCCTCAAAGGTATACAGCGACTGTAAAAAAATCTGCCTAAAAGCTCTAAATTTACAGTAATTGCCATCTTAGCAGAGTTGTAAGTTTTCTATTTTGTTCCCGCTCCCCTCCCCCACCACCTATGCACTCAAAAGTAAATTTCTTACTGGCAAATTGTACTCTATTGTTTTTTGAATTTCGATGATTAAGCTCTGAATATTTAGTTTCTACAGAGCGTTGCAAATGTCAAAAATGGGTAAGTAGTGAATATGCATAAATATTTACATACATACATAAATACATACATACATATAGGTAGGTATATGCATGGATGTAAGGTTAACCCTAGAACACTACCGTGTTCCAATATTACAGTGTAACTACCGCTACGTAAATTTTACGTACATGAAGGAATCTATTTTTAAAACAACCTCTACATCATGAAAACAAATTTCTATTCATTGTGAACATTATTTTGTTTATTTTTGCTTATATTGGAATTTTATTCTTAATTTTAAAATGTATAAATATGGTTTTATTAAATATAGAATATATTAAGAGAAGGTCTTGCTTGACAAGCCCATTCGTACATTAAGAATGAAGGCGAAAAGTTCGAACAATGAAAAGCAAACAATAATAATATTCATAACGCTGTAAATAAGAAACAAATGTAATTTTTAAGTCTTGCAAGAAAATAGTGCATGCTTTCAAACTTTCATTTTCAAAATCTAAGTATCCAAATCGAATTTACAGATATCAAAATTACGTGAAAGATATTTCTGGTTTTACACAGATACGTAAAATTGACATACATACATAACAAACCAAATCAAGACGATCAGAGCTTGCACCCTCCTTATATGTTGCCTTATGTCCGACAGACAACTTGAGGCACTGCTAGGCAGAAGGGTGAGTGGGTGCGAGGTGGGAGGTAGGGGAGGAATTTGAGGGCAAAGCATACGTAAATTTTACGCACGGTAGTGTTCCACAAATTGGCTTCCCACAGGAGCAGTACGTAGTTGCCATCCTCCTTTTCTTGTAGTTGCAGAAACTGCAATAATTTCTGTTGCCTTGTGACGTGGATGCTACTGTACTTGTCTCTTCCTTCACCAGTACCTTCAAAAAGCATGAACTGAATTCGTGAGAATAGTCTCTATTCTGAGTTGCCCTGATTGTTGTAGAAGTTGTGAGTGTGAATAATGTATCCATTGATCGCTGCTATGTTGGTCATATTATAGAAAAATGAGATATTATAGAAAAATTCACGCAAATCTTACGTGAATACAAATGGCGTTATTACTACATGCACGTCAAAATTACGTGCAAGATTTTTCTTCTGTTACTATCGCTACGTATTATTGACGTACAGAGTCTCACATAACGCACAAACTAAAGACGTTCACTGCTTCTGCCCTCCTTACCACAGTGCTGCCACGCGCCTGACAGAATGATAGAGGAATACCATAGGCGGAGGGGTAGGTGGGTGCGATGTGGGAGGTAGGGGAGGGAAATGAGCGCGAAGCACACGTAAATTTTACGTACGGTAGTGTTCTAGGGTTAAGTGACGGTTACATCCAATAGCTGGAATCCCTCTGTTATGCTAAATGAAATGTGGTATGTATCATCAGGAAAGCAGGTCAATATTTCTGCCAAACCTCTCTTTTTGTTGTTGGTGTTGTTATTTCCTCACTCTCATTTCAAGCTTATTTCTTAAAAAATAAAATAATGCGGGTTCAACCTTAGTTTACCCAACTTTTCACACCACTAGGTTTCGTGCGAATTCTTCTCTTGTCTTTACAGTTACACATTATTTCACACGCATTTGTTTAGGAGAGCTGTGAATTCGTGACAGGGCAGAAGTCGCTAGCAATGCTATGAAGAAAGCACAAACTCCCTTGCTCCTCCAATGTTTGTTTTGATCTGGTGGGGCCTACACAACACTAGGCCCCATCTCATAAACAAGGGTGTTCTAGGAATAACCAAAGAGACCCGGGAATTATGAAACATACATTGTTTACATGAATGTAAAATTAAGTACATGTCTGTAAGTAACTCTCAAAGTATCTTGATACAAAGTTTCGTTGCAGTTTGTGTCGTTCATTACAAACAGACGTTTATTATTATTATTGTTGTTATTATTATTTTAGGCTCACCCTGACTCAAAAAAATTAGTACCTTGGGGTAATCCTCGGGAGTAAGGGCGGCCGGAGTGTGGTGCTGAACACATCACCTCCAAAATGGCCGAGATCAAGAATACGTGCTCCCACCTCCCCTAAATTTGCCTCATGCACGGTGCTATATGCGCGGGGAAAAAATGTGAGATATCTATATGCTCTTTGTGGTATTAGTTATTTCTTCGTTATTTTACGTCGCTTTGCGTTGGTTCGATGTGGCTTACAGACTGAGTATTGTTTGTCTCTTTCAGTACGGAATAAACATAACTTGTTTCGGAGAGCATTGGGTCGCCCACGTCGTCTTCGTGACCGCGTACGTGACTTCATATGTTTAGAAAACAAATTCAGATTGTTTCCACTTGACCTTGGAAGGGGCGGACTATAATTGTGTTTTGGTTCCATAAAGAATGCAGCGTACTGTAGAAAATAATTGGAATGTATATTCTTTCAATAGGTCGCCGCAGTGCGGGATGAAAAGGAATGCTTCCACAACTAGTGTTCAGCTTCAAGCCCTGCATTTCCCATAAACAGATAAGGAAAGAAAAAGGGAGAACCCCTGAAGACGCTTATTGCCCTGGTGCCTTTAAAATAAACAAGGGCGCCAGATCAGCGGAATTTCTGTTCCCCCTTTTTCTTTTCCACCTTCTTTATTGACGGTTTCAATTATATGTATGTACCAGGCGCTAAACTAAATCTAGTTAACGTCTCGTGGATATAGTGGACCAAGATTATTCCGGCGTTCTAGAAACGAACTTGGTTGTAAGATGTTACTTGCTAGTAATTGAATTAAATTAATGGCATCTGCATTGTTAGTAATAAAAACCGCGGTAGCTCAGCTAGCGTCTCACTACCATGCGAGAGACCCGGGATTTTTTCCACCTGTTCAAGCGGCCCTGGCGCCCGCCCAGCGTCGTATAAAGTGGGTACGTGGAGGATGCTCTGGGAGATAAAGGCGGCCCCACCTTCGGCCGTGATCAAGAAAGTGTTGGGCCCTAACTCCACACCCCGTATACGCCTTCATAGCTTGGTGCAAAGCACAGGGGAACACTTTACTTTTTATGTTAGTAATGAAACAAAGGTTGGGGAGCGGGGAGAATGTGTTAAGACAGAGAGGAAAAAGAGTGGTATTTTAGGAAGGTTATTAATTAAATGAGTTAAGCAGTGTGCGAATTAAGCGAAGGGGGTGCCGGTGATTTCCCCACCACAATAAATTTTATCCCCTGCAAAAGAAAATTATTTTTATCCCTGCCAGAAGTGTTTTTATGCCTTTAAAGAAAAATGGAATTGAAATGATATATTATTCCATGTCTTAACTATGTAACAGACACAATTGAAAAATCATTTGTTCCTTAATGGTCCAGTCATAAGATTTCCCTGCCCCAAAGTATGCACGAAATTGACAACCTCACCGTGCCGACACAACAGAAACTCAAATTTTCGTGGCATAGTGCTGATATTTTACATTTATTAAATTGTTCACAAGAAACTTGTAAGATTGGCATTAAGTATGAACTTGGCAATATACAGTTTTTTCGTGTATGAGTTTGGGTTTACTTAGAATCAGGGGGGCCGCCAGGAGGTGGGGAAGGATGCTTCATCACCCCTTCATTTTCTTCCTCACGGCGTCCACCATCCCTTGTTCAATTTGTTAAACCATGTCATATTCAGCGAAGAAAGGTTTTGAAGTGAGATCGGTATTACTGCATACAACAGGCAAGCCATCGATCTTAATCTGACATCAGGCACGTATCCAAAGGGGGAGGGCTTTGGGGGCTCGAGCCCCTCTGAAAATTTTCTGTTTACACTAGATAAAATGAGGCTTTTAATTTCTTGAATAATGTGATCATAATTTGAGAGTTATAATTATCGAGACAAGACAGAGAATGTTCTATTACTCTCTTATTGTTAATAGCACGTATCCATGATGGGGATCGGAAATTTTTCAATTTACTTTAGAAAAAAATAGTTTTTTGTCTTCTTGAATAATGGGACGATGACTTAAAGAGAGAAATAATTATCAAGGCAAGACGAAGAATGTTCTATAACCCTGTTGTTCATAATATTGCACATAAACTTTTCTTCCGCTTGAATAAGGTGATCATAATTTGAGAGTTATAATTATCGAGACAAGACAGAGAATGTTCTATTAATCTCTTATTGTTAATAGCACGTATCCATGATGGGGATCGGAAATTTTTCAATTTACTTTAGAAAAAAATAGTTTTTTGTCTTCTTGAATAATGGGACGATGACTTAAAGAGAGAAATAATTATCAAGGCAAGACGAAGAATGTTCTATAACCCTGTTGTTCATAATATTGCACATAAACTTTTCTTGCGCTTGAATAATGTGATCATAATTTGAGAGTTATAATTATCGAGACAAGACAGAGAATGTTCTATTACTCTCTTATTGTTAATAGCACGTATCCATGGTGGGGATCGGAAATTTTTCAATTTACTTTAGAAAAAAATAGTTTTTTGTCTTCTTGAATAATGGGACGATGACTTAAAGAGAGAAATAATTATCAAGGCAAGACGAAGAATGTTCTATAACCCTGTTGTTCATAATATTGCACATAAACTTTTCTTGCGCTTGAATAATGTGGTCATAATTTGAGAGTTATAATTATCGAGACAAGACAGAGAATGTTCTATTAATCTCTTATTGTTAAGAGCACGTATCCATGATGGGGATCGGAAATTTTTCAATTTACTTTAGAAAAAAATAGTTTTTTGTCTTCTTGAATAATGGGACGATGACTTAAAGAGAGAAATAATTATCAAGGCAAGACGAAGAATGTTCTATAACCCTGTTGTTCATAATATTGCACATAAACTTTTCTTCCGCTTGAATAAGGTGATCATAATTTGAGAGTTATAATTATCGAGACAAGACAGAGAATGTTCTATTAATCTCTTATTGTTAATAGCACGTATCCATGATGGGGATCGGAAATTTTTCAATTTACTTTAGAAAAAAATAGTTTTTTGTCTTCTTGAATAATGGGACGATGACTTAAAGAGAGAAATAATTATCAAGGCAAGACGAAGAATGTTCTATAACCCTGTTGTTCATAATATTGCACATAAACTTTTCTTGCGCTTGAATAATGTGATCATAATTTGAGAGTTATAATTATCGAGACAAGACAGAGAATGTTCTATTAATCTCTTATTGTTAATAGCACGTATCCATGATGGGGATCGGAAATTTTTCAATTTACTTTAGAAAAAAATAGTTTTTTGTCTTCTTGAATAATGGGACGATGACTTAAAGAGAGAAATAATTATCAAGGCAAGACGAAGAATGTTCTATAACCCTGTTGTTCATAATATTGCACATAAACTTTTCTTGCGCTTGAATAATGTGATCATAATTTGAGAGTTATAATTATCGAGACAAGACAGAGAATGTTCTATTAATCTCTTATTGTTAATAGCACGTATCCATGATGGGGATCGGAAATTTTTCAATTTACTTTAGAAAAAATAGTTTTTTGTCTTCTTGAATAATGGGACGATGACTTAAAGAGAGAAATAATTATCAAGGCAAGACGAAGAATGTTCTATAACCCTGTTGTTCATAATATTGCACATAAACTTTTCTTGCGCTTGAATAATGTGATCATAATTTGAGAGTTATAATTATCGAGACAAGACAGAGAATGTTCTATTAATCTCTTATTGTTAATAGCACGTATCCATGATGGGGATCGGAAATTTTTCAATTTACTTTAGAAAAAAATAGTTTTTTGTCTTCTTGAATAATGGGACGATGACTTAAAGAGAGAAATAATTATCAAGGCAAGACGAAGAATGTTCTATAACCCTGTTGTTCATAATATTGCACATAAACTTTTCTTGCGCTTGAATAATGTGATCATAATTTGAGAGTTATAATTATCGAGACAAGACAGAGAATGTTCTATTACTCTCTTATTGTTAATAGCACGTATCCATGGTGGGGATCGGAAATTTTTCAATTTACTTTAGAAAAAAATAGTTTTTTGTCTTCTTGAATAATGGGACGATGACTTAAAGAGAGAAATAATTATCAAGGCAAGACGAAGAATGTTCTATAACCCTGTTGTTCATAATATTGCACATAAACTTTTCTTGCGCTTGAATAATGTGATCATAATTTGAGAGTTATAATTATCGAGACAAGACAGAGAATGTTCTATTAATCTCTTATTGTTAATAGCACGTATCCATGATGGGGATCGGAAATTTTTCAATTTACTTTAGAAAAAAATAGTTTTTTGTCTTCTTGAATAATGGGACGATGACTTAAAGAGAGAAATAATTATCAAGGCAAGACGAAGAATGTTCTATAACCCTGTTGTTCATAATATTGCACATAAACTTTTCTTGCGCTTGAATAATGTGATCATAATTTGAGAGTTATAATTATCGAGACAAGACAGAGAATGTTCTATTACTCTCTTATTGTTAATAGCACGTATCCATGATGGGGATCGGAAATTTTTCAATTTACTTTAGAAAAAAATAGTTTTTTGTCTTCTTGAATAATGGGACGATGACTTAAAGAGAGAAATAATTATCAAGGCAAGACGAAGAATGTTCTATAACCCTGTTGTTCATAATATTGCACATAAACTTTTCTTGCGCTTGAATAATGTGATCATAATTTGAGAGTTATAATTATCGAGACAAGACAGAGAATGTTCTATTACTCTCTTATTGTTAATAGCACGTATCCATGGTGGGGATCGGAAATTTTTCAATTTACTTTAGAAAAAAATAGTTTTTTGTCTTCTTGAATAATGGGACGATGACTTAAAGAGAGAAATAATTATCAAGGCAAGACGCAGAATGTTCTATAACCCTGTTGTTCATAATATTGCACATAAACTTTTCTTGCGCTTGAATAATGTGATCATAATTTGAGAGTTATAATTATCGAGACAAGACAGAGAATGTTCTATTAATCTCTTATTGTTAATAGCACGTATCCATGATGGGGATCGGAAATTTTTCAATTTACTTTAGAAAAAAATAGTTTTTTGTCTTCTTGAATAATGGGACGATGACTTAAAGAGAGAAATAATTATCATGGCAAGACGAAGAATGTTCTATAACCCTGTTGTTCATAATATTGCACATAAACTTTTCTTGCGCTTGAATAATGTGATCATAATTTGAGAGTTATAATTATCGAGACAAGACAGAGAATGTTCTATTAATCTCTTATTGTTAATAGCACGTATCCATGATGGGGATCGGAAAATTTTCAATTTACTTTAGAAAAAAATAGTTTTTTGTCTTCTTGAATAATGGGACGATGACTTAAAGAGAGAAATAATTATCAAGGCAAGACGAAGAATGTTCTATAACCCTGTTGTTCATAATATTGCACATAAACTTTTCTTGCGCTTGAATAATGTGATCATAATTTGAGAGTTATAATTATCGAGACAAGACAGAGAATGTTCTATTACTCTCTTATTGTTAATAGCACGTATCCATGGTGGGGATCGGAAATTTTTCAATTTACTTTAGAAAAAAATAGTTTTTTGTCTTCTTGAATAATGGGACGATGACTTAAAGAGAGAAATAATTATCAAGGCAAGACGAAGAATGTTCTATAACCCTGTTGTTCATAATATTGCACATAAACTTTTCTTGCGCTTGAATAATGTGATCATAATTTGAGAGTTATAATTATCGAGACAAGACAGAGAATGTTCTATTAATCTCTTATTGTTAATAGCACGTATCCATGATGGGGATCGGAAATTTTTCAATTTACTTTAGAAAAAAATAGTTTTTTGTCTTCTTGAATAATGGGACGATGACTTAAAGAGAGAAATAATTATCAAGGCAAGACGAAGAATGTTCTATAACCCTGTTGTTCATAATATTGCACATAAACTTTTCTTGCGCTTGAATAATGTGATCATAATTTGAGAGTTATAATTATCGAGACAAGACAGAGAATGTTCTATTACTCTCTTATTGTTAATAGCACGTATCCATGGTGGGGATCGGAAATTTTTCAATTTACTTTAGAAAAAAATAGTTTTTTGTCTTCTTGAATAATGGGACGATGACTTAAAGAGAGAAATAATTATCAAGGCAAGACGAAGAATGTTCTATAACCCTGTTGTTCATAATATTGCACATAAACTTTTCTTGCGCTTGAATAATGTGATCATAATTTGAGAGTTATAATTATCGAGACAAGACAGAGAATGTTCTATTAATCTCTTATTGTTAATAGCACGTATCCATGATGGGGATCGGAAATTTTTCAATTTACTTTAGAAAAAAATAGTTTTTTGTCTTCTTGAATAATGGGACGATGACTTAAAGAGAGAAATAATTATCAAGGCAAGACGAAGAATGTTCTATAACCCTGTTGTTCATAATATTGCACATAAACTTTTCTTGCGCTTGAATAATGTGATCATAATTTGAGAGTTATAATTATCGAGACAAGACAGAGAATGTTCTATTACTCTCTTATTGTTAATAGCACGTATCCATGGTGGGGATCGGAAATTTTTCAATTTACTTTAGAAAAAAATAGTTTTTTGTCTTCTTGAATAATGGGACGATGACTTAAAGAGAGAAATAATTATCAAGGCAAGACGAAGAATGTTCTATAACCCTGTTGTTCATAATATTGCACATAAACTTTTCTTGCGCTTGAATAATGTGATCATAATTTGAGAGTTATAATTATCGAGACAAGACAGAGAATGTTCTATTAATCTCTTATTGTTAATAGCACGTATCCATGATGGGGATCGGAAATTTTTCAATTTACTTTAGAAAAAAATAGTTTTTTGTCTTCTTGAATAATGGGACGATGACTTAAAGAGAGAAATAATTATCAAGGCAAGACGAAGAATGTTCTATAACCCTGTTGTTCATAATATTGCACATAAACTTTTCTTGCGCTTGAATAATGTGATCATAATTTGAGAGTTATAATTATCGAGACAAGACAGAGAATGTTCTATTACTCTCTTATTGTTAATAGCACGTATCCATGGTGGGGATCGGAAATTTTTCAATTTACTTTAGAAAAAAATAGTTTTTTGTCTTCTTGAATAATGGGACGATGACTTAAAGAGAGAAATAATTATCAAGGCAAGACGAAGAATGTTCTATAACCCTGTCGTTCATAATATTGCACGTAAACTTTTCTTGCGCTTTCGGTGTTGTCGCAGCGAACTGGAGCACTATGGAAAGACTTGTCAGCATTTGAAAGCTGCACAACAAAGGTATCGCCACAAGTAGGACGATTCGTTGTAATTTTTAATCTCTGGAAAGCGCGAGAGGGAACGTTCTTGAATAAGAGAAGGAGTCGAACTACTACTGGGTATATTAACGAACCGTTTTCCTGCTGAACGTTCTAGAATATGAGAATATTCAATTTCCCGGTTGATCTGTACAATAGAATCGGTTAATGAGACTTCAGAGATAAGTGTGACAACTCATACAGTCGATTAGTGATCAGTCAGTGTCCATTGGTGGCTTTATAAGATCTCGTGATTTGAAAATGAAAAGTAACGAAGTATACTTTAGTTCCAGTTCGGGTCCAAAGAAGGACACAATGACGACAGCGGAACTTCCAGAGTCTCAGTGTAGTGCTAATTCAGGTTGAGAGCCGAAGAGATCGAAGGTCTCTTTCTCTAAAGTTAATATTTCAACAATACCGGGTATTGGAGCAGTTTATTAAGAAAGAAATAAACTGCACAAATCAACTGAAAAACAAAGTTCTGATTGATGATTTAGTTGTGACCGGACCAAATTCCGTGTATGCGGTTTGTAACCTTATATAATAGAAAAATGCATATGCATGTGTGAACCTACAACAGATGGTGATATTTCAGATATTGGCTTTGTTATACTTGTTACCCAGCAAGCTTTGATGAGTTACTAAGAGTCTCATGTTCCCGACAAAAGGAGTAGCGGACTACGTAACTTTGTGACGACTGGTATCCAACTGGAGGATGTTGCAACATCGCGCTACGACGCCAGGGGTTCCGGTTTCGAATACCGGCCTGGGCATGGATGTTTTTGAGTGTACATTCATCAATTTCATCATATCGTCACTTATCCCCATATTCGCAAATTAGCCAAAAGTGGCACAAAAAACTAGTAAAATAAAGGATGGAAAATTAGGGCTTTTTTAAGGTTAGGTGCGAAGGCAGGTGACAACACCCTAAAGGATCATATACAAACCTGCGGGAAGAACGATATTACTTAAGTCTCCAATACGAAATGATAAAAACGTTTGGTGAGTTCATTATAAATAATGTGTCCGAGATAAAGAGTGGTATCCCCAGAATTTTCGGAAGGGAGAGGGGGTTATGAATACTATTTTTGGTGGTCAGTCTTCATTTTGCAATATTTGTCTGTCTTTGACGTTCTTTTTTTTTAAGGAATACTTTGTCAAATGGTGTTATGACCCCACCAACTCTCCCTTGGGCACGTCACTGTAGACAAATGAGTAAGCATTTGATCACATTGGGAGACGAAACATTAGATGTGTTGGGAACTGTGCATTAATTGTTTCTCGATCCGGCTATATTCGAGAAAACTTCCTTTGTTTCGTGCCGACATATGACAAGACTGAGGAAGCTGTGATAGACATCTTTGAACAAAGTAAAATAAAGCAGATCAATGAATCAATCACAATTTTGAACACTTGCGAGTGCCTGAATGTGGACAATTTGGTGGGTTTCGGCTTTTATAAGAGCTGCAAACATGGGAGGACAAGACACATTAGTGGTGTTCTGGTTCGAATCAGAGAGAAATATTCGAGAACTGCCTGCGTTCAGTTCGAAGCCCACAGTTTGAATCTCGCTTAGTCGAGTGGATTGCTCATTCCGTGCATGTGTAACACCTTCGTAAAAACACTCACAGATACCACAGATGTTTTGATGCCTGGTGAGAAGAAATGGACAAACGCACATACTCAGATGGTTCCGGAACACAATGTTAATGCTTGGAAACAGAGGAGTCGTGTGGTAAAAAATGTTCCGATTTCACGTTCTAATTAAAATGGTAACCTTAAACAGGCGACGATTTAAGTGATAGTTGCTCCCCATTTTTTTGCTTCCTCACTATGGCCTCTTAATGGTAAGCCTTGTCTACGAAGAGGAAGTAAATTTTCCTTGCACCGCCCCTTACCCCAGGTTTTGGAACCCAATAGCCACCACTGGCCTTAGTAGTGTAATTGGGGCGTTTCAAAGTCGTACTTAGTAGGTATTCTTTTTTTTTATCATTTGAATATCACTTTTTGACATATTTTGACAATTTTTTGTCGATGTTTTAGCGTTTGACGATTTTTCAGTGCAATTTTCACCGCATTTCATTTTTTTCCCACTCGTACTTGGTAGGTATGCATTTGTAGCTTTTTTTTATCAATTGAAAATCAGTTTTTGACATATTTTGACAAATTTTTGTCGATGTTTTAGCGTTTAGCGATGTTTTTGTAAAATTTCCTATTTTTTTTTCCCACTCGTACTTGGTACGAATGCCACGATCTTACGTGATATAACTTAACCTATTTATTTTTTTTCGTGCTAAACTACACGAGAGCCTCTACGTGCTTTGACCTACTTTAGAGTAGAACCATAAAGACAGAGCTGCAACCGAAAGTGAGGCTCGAAGTGAGGCTCGGTGAGGCTCGACTTAATAGTTTGCTCTTGTAAGACATAAGCCTTATTTTTTCGCAGTGTTGCCAACATTTTACTCGAAATAAAATCACCAAGGTTTTTTTTCTTGGACTAACCTATGTTATTGAACTGCGTCGTCACGTCCAAACCTGCATGACTTCCGAACACTATTGGTTTTATTCATATTTTTTCTTACGTATAGGTGTATATGATGAATCCCCAAACAGATTTTTCCTAAGTCTTACTGTTTCCAAGATAACCCCACTTCCGGTTGCCATTTTGGATTTCTGAACATAGGTTCTATTCATACTTTTTCTCACGTATAGGTGTACCTGATGAATCACCAAACAGATTTTTCCTAAGTCTTACCGTTTCCAAGATAACCCCACTTCCGGTCGCCATTTTGGATTTCCGAACATAGGTTCTATTGATATTTTACTTACGTATAGGCGTATGTGACGAATCCGCAAACAGATTTTTTCTAAGTCTTACCGTTTCCAAGATAACCCCACTTCCGGTCGCCATTTTGGATTTCCGAGCATAGGTTCTATTCATATTTTACTTACATATAGGCGTACATGACGAATCCGCAAACAGATTTTTCCTAAGTCTCACCGTTTCCAAGATAACTAGTAGTGCAGGTGGGCGGGTTCTGCGCCAGAAAAGTGGAGCTCGGTGGGGCTCGCCAAACCTCAAAAACTCACTTTCTCTCCACGTTCCGCGCCTTATTTATTGCGCTGACGATGTTTCACAGCGTAGAAAACAGCACCAAAACATCAAAAACTCACTTTGATTATTTGGAGCTTACCAAAACCTCAAAAACTTATTTTTATTAATTGAGGTTCACCAAACCTCAAAAACTCTTATTTTCTCTCTATGTTCAGCGCCTCATTTATTGCGCTGACACAACGTGATGAGTAAATAATGCAGTTTCTTATTCTTGAAGGATGAATGCACCTTATTGTAATTTTCCAACTCCGGCAATGTCTGTATATCGTGACCTTTGTAAACCTTTCTCTCGGGAACGATGTGCCACACACGCGCGTGCACGCCTATATTGTGACGCAAACAAACAAACAAATAATATTTTTTTTAAGATTCCTGGCCCCTAACCCCACTTCCGGTCGCCATTTTGGATTTCCGAACATAGGTTCTATTCATACTTTTTCTCACATATAGGCGTACGTGATGAATCCGCAAACAGATTTTTCCTAAGTCTTACCGTTTCCAAGATAACCCCACTTCCGGTCGCCATTTTGGATTTCCGATCATAGCTTCTATTCATACTTTTTTTCACGTATAGGTGTACCTGATGAATCACCAAACAGATTTTTCCTAAGTCTTACCGTTTCCAAGATAACCCCACTTCCGGTCGCCATTTTGGATTTCCGAACATAGGTTCTATTCATATTTTACTTACATATAGGCGTATGTGACGAATCCGCAAACAGATTTTTCCTAAGTCTTACTGTTTCTAAGATAATCCTACTTCCGGTCGCTATTTTGGATTTCCGAACATAGGTTCTATTCACATTTTACTCATGTATAGGCGTACGTGATGAATCCGCAAACAGATTTTTCCTAAGTCATGAATTGGAGGGTTCTATGGCAACCTATATTAATTCTCGTAAGAGAACAGAAAACGCACACACACAAAAATAGGTATTTAACTTTTTTTGAAGCTACATACCATCTATTATTTCAAGTTCAAAGGTGTTTCACGTGGTTTTTCATAGTAATTTCGACCAGATTGAATTTTGACGTGATCGTGCATTTTCTATTTCACCTCAAGAAATTCTATATAAATAACATACCTGAAAATTGTATCGCTATATACTAGACTTTTTGATTTCTGTGATTTTGGAGAAAGCAATGGCATCCACCACCAGTTTCAATCGTAAAAATGATAAAACTGAATGTGTTACTTGTGGGAAGCTAATCTCAAGGAACAATTTATCGGTACACAGGGCAAGATGTAGCGAAACAGGTTCGAGAATTAATCGTTCGTTACCTTCTAAGCCTTGTGCTCGATGCGGAAAGATGATTAGCATTACAAATTTAAGTAAACACCTCAAAATTTGCAAACCATCGACCGAACAAGGAACATTGAAAAGGAAAATCGATAATTCAGAAACGGAAGCTTCCACTTCCAAACTAAGTAAATTATCCAATGAACGCAAACCAATTAGATCTGCATTCAACGACCAACTCCAGGATTTTTCAATTAAGTCAGAACCAGGCCGTGACATCCTTAGTTTCTTGGACGAAACGAAAACATCTGTACTAAATATTTTAAAAGATAAACTTGAAAACAACTCTATAAAAGTATACGTTGTTCTGTTTTCTGAATACGAGAAAGTTGATGGGACAACGAGTATTTTTTATCATCGTACAAAAAACCAGACACTTTATTTTGCTGACGTCGAAAATTTGGACAACTTCTATTATAAAGTTACCAATGAGCTGGTTAAGAAACATGACGATTTCGAGGCTAAAGGGTCGGGATGGTCTCTATGTGGAAGTCCTCACACGTTAACCGTTTACGTGAACCGATTCTCGCCTCTTCGCGCTTCCAGCTACGTCCCTCTTCCACCGAACATTCAACACA
The DNA here is from genome assembly GCF_977018435.1 of Lepisma saccharinum. Classification (NCBI taxonomy): domain Eukaryota; kingdom Metazoa; phylum Arthropoda; class Insecta; order Zygentoma; family Lepismatidae; genus Lepisma; species Lepisma saccharinum. The sequence goes on along the minus strand of NW_028143488.1, from coordinate 52,821 downwards.
AGAGGGCCGTGTTAAATATACAGAACAGCGATAACAAGTGTTTTCTCTGGTGTGTGTTGGCTGCACTGCATCCTGTTCATTGCAAAAATAATCCAGAACGGATTTATCATTACAAGCAATACGAGTCCGAATTTGAAAATGTAATGTCTGACATCGAATACCCGGTGACATTGTCGGATATAACAAAGTTCGAAAATCGTGCAGGAAAACGCATCGCTATTAATGTATATTCTTTTACGTCAGATAAGTATCTCGTGCATCCCGTCAGGATAAGCGATATCGACGATGACGATGCTCGTGTGATTAATCTTCTTCTAATTTCAAACGAGGATGTTCATCACTACACGCTAATTCGTTCACTATCACGTTTGGTCAAAAGTCAAACTACCAAGCATGAACATTGCATCGAAGTTTGCCCGAGATGCCTAACCACGTTCGACGATCGTGACCGACGTGATCATCAAAATCTTCATAGTCGTCAAATTGCTCTGGAGAAACTTGCCGAACATAAAATTTATTGCGGTGACAACAGACCGGCTAGAATGTTGATGCCCGAAACGAACGAAGTCGAAGAATTCAAAATGCACAAGGCATTGTTGGAACATCCCGCAATCATCGTCGCAGATTTCGAGGCGTTCCTCAAACCACTCTCCTACTGCGAACCGGATCCCGAATTTTCCTCCACAACGGCGTACCAGCTTCATCAACCTAATAGTTTCGGCTATGTTGTTGTGCGACGTGATAAAATGAATGAAGCATATATATACCGCGGGCCAAATGTAATCGAACACTTCCTGGAAAAAATGGTGGAGGAGGTTGAGGTAATTGGTAGCGTACTGCTTACATCAAAACCGATGGTACCTTTAACTGAAAATGAACTTCAAAATTACAATTCCACTGAGGTGTGTCCGGTATGTGATCAAAGTTTCACTGATGAGAACAAAAAAATATTCCACCACGATCATTTCAGCGGAAACTACATAGGTGGAATTTGCAACACGTGCAATCTTAAAATCCAGAAACCTAAATTCATCCCCATATTCTTTCACAACGGAAGCGGATATGATTTTCACCACCTAGTGAGACATCTTGGCTACGATCCGAAACGTATAGGTGTCTTGGCCGAGAATGAAGAACGCTACATTAGTCTCAGCAAGCAAGTGTCGATTCCGGGAACGAAAAATACAATCGAGATGCGCTTCCTGGATTCGTATAGATTTCTCTCTGCCAGCCTGGACGCTTTAGCGAACAAACTCGCCGACGATCAATTTAAAATAACTAGAGCTAGTTTTCCCAACGTAGACATAGAACTCGTTAGACGTAAAGGGATTTATCCTTACGAATACGTTAGTGATGGTTCTAAATTTAACGACGACGCTCTCCCACTTCCAAGAGAATTTTACAGCAGACTCAGAGAGAAAGGAATCGCGGACGAAGAATACCAACACGCGCAACTCATGTGGGAGAAATTAGAATGTAGGACACTCGGAGACTACCACGACGCATACTTAAAATTAGACGTGACGATACTTGCGGATGTTTTTCAAGCGTTCAGGAAAACGGCAACGAATATTTATAAATTAGATCCAGCGTATTTCTACAGTCTACCGGGATTAGCGTGGTCGGCAATGTTATTCCAGACAAAGGTCAAGCTGGAACTGATATCGCACGTTGACATGTTGCTATTTATCGAAAGAGGGATACGAGGTGGAATGGTGCAATGCGTACAGAGACATGCAAAAGCTAATAACGTACACATGAAAGAAGATTACGATTCAAATCGAGCATCGAATTACATCTTCTACGCCGACGTTAATAATCTCTACGGACATGCCATGGTTCAGAAACTTCCTTACGGAGGATTCGAATGGATAGATCCCACTTCGATAGACATTATTTATTTCGACGATAGCGAGTGTGGTTTCTTCGCAGAGGTAGATCTCCAATTCTCCGACCACCTGCACGACACGTTTTCGGATTTGCCTCCGACTCCCGAAATCAAATGTCCACCCGACTCGGTTCAGGACAAGCTTTTGTTAACATTGGACCCTAAACAGAGATACGTCGTCCACTACAAGAATCTCCGGTTTTTGATTGGGAAGGGTGTTCAGATAGTAAATGTTAGAAGAATACTAAAGTTTAAACATTCCACGTGGTTAAGACCTTACATAGAAACTAACACACAACATAGAACAGCTGCCACTTCCGATTTAGACAAGGACTTCTTTAAATTAATGAACAATGCGGTGTACGGAAAGACCATGGAGAATGTTAGAAAGCACGTAGACGTGAAATTAATTTCCGATAAGAATAAATGTCGGAAGTGGATAGCCGATCCTAGATTCAAGTCGAGAAAAATTTACAACGAGAATTTGGCACTTTTCATTGTAGAAGGGTTTCATCACGTCGTAATGAAATTCGAACATGTAAAGTTTCGACAAGTCGAGAACTGTTGCGCCAACGTAAATTGGTTTTCTGAATTTCATCAATTTTATATCTAGATTGAAAAGTGCCAAATTCTCGTTGTAAATTTTTCTCGACTTGAATCTAGGATCGGCTATCCACTTCCGACATTTATTCTTATCGGAAATTAATTTCACGTCTACGTGCTTTCTAACATTCTCCATGGTCTTTCCGTACACCGCATTGTTCATTAATTTAAAGAAGTCCTTGTCTAAATCGGAAGTGGCAGCTGTTCTATGTTGTGTGTTAGTTTCTATGTAAGGTCTTAACCACGTGGAATGTTTAAACTTTAGTATTCTTCTAACATTTACTATCTGAACACCCTTCCCAATCAAAAACCGGAGATTCTTGTAGTGGACGACGTATCTCTGTTTAGGGTCCAATGTTAACAAAAGCTTGTCCTGAACCGAGTCGGGTGGACATTTGATTTCGGGAGTCGGAGGCAAATCCGAAAACGTGTCGTGCAGGTGGTCGGAGAATTGGAGATCTACCTCTGCGAAGAAACCACACTCGCTATCGTCGAAATAAATAATGTCTATCGAAGTGGGATCTATCCATTCGAATCCTCCGTAAGGAAGTTTCTGAACCATGGCATGTCCGTAGAGATTATTAACGTCGGCGTAGAAGATGTAATTCGATGCTCGATTTGAATCGTAATCTTCTTTCATGTGTACGTTATTAGCTTTTGCATGTCTCTGTACGCATTGCACCATTCCACCTCGTATCCCTCTTTCGATAAATAGCAACATGTCAACGTGCGATATCAGTTCCAGCTTGACCTTTGTCTGGAATAACATTGCCGACCACGCTAATCCCGGTAGACTGTAGAAATACGCTGGATCTAATTTATAAATATTCGTTGCCGTTTTCCTGAACGCTTGAAAAACATCCGCAAGTATCGTCACGTCTAATTTTAAGTATGCGTCGTGGTAGTCTCCGAGTGTCCTACATTCTAATTTCTCCCACATGAGTTGCGCGTGTTGGTATTCTTCGTCCGCGATTCCTTTCTCTCTGAGTCTGCTGTAAAATTCTCTTGGAAGTGGGAGAGCGTCGTCGTTAAATTTAGAACCATCACTAACGTATTCGTAAGGATAAATCCCTTTACGTCTAACGAGTTCTATGTCTACGTTGGGAAAACTAGCTCTAGTTATTTTAAATTGATCGTCGGCGAGTTTGTTCGCTAAAGCGTCCAGGCTGGCAGAGAGAAATCTATACGAATCCAGGAAGCGCATCTCGATTGTATTTTTCGTTCCCGGAATCGACACTTGCTTGCTGAGACTAATGTAGCGTTCTTCATTCTCGGCCAAGACACCTATACGTTTCGGATCGTAGCCAAGATGTCTCACTAGGTGGTGAAAATCATATCCGCTTCCGTTGTGAAAGAATATGGGGATGAATTTAGGTTTCTGGATTTTAAGATTGCACGTGTTGCAAATTCCACCTATGTAGTTTCCGCTGAAATGATCGTGGTGGAATATTTTTTTGTTCTCATCAGTGAAACTTTGATCACATACCGGACACACCTCAGTGGAATTGTAATTTTGAAGTTCATTTTCAGTTAAAGGTACCATCGGTTTTGATGTAAGCAGTACGCTACCAATTACCTCAACCTCCTCCACCATTTTTTCCAGGAAGTGTTCGATTACATTTGGCCCGCGGTATATATATGCTTCATTCATTTTATCACGTCGCACAACAACATAGCCGAAACTATTAGGTTGATGAAGCTGGTACGCCGTTGTGGAGGAAAATTCGGGATCCGGTTCGCAGTAGGAGAGTGGTTTGAGGAACGCCTCGAAATCTGCGACGATGATTGCGGGATGTTCCAACAATGCCTTGTGCATTTTGAATTCTTCGACTTCGTTCGTTTCGGGCATCAACATTCTAGCCGGTCTGTTGTCACCGCAATAAATTTTATGTTCGGCAAGTTTCTCCAGAGCAATTTGACGACTATGAAGATTTTGATGATCACGTCGGTCACGATCGTCGAACGTGGTTAGGCATCTCGGGCAAACTTCGATGCAATGTTCATGCTTGGTAGTTTGACTTTTGACCAAACGTGATAGTGAACGAATTAGCGTGTAGTGATGAACATCCTCGTTTGAAATTAGAAGAAGATTAATCACACGAGCATCGTCATCGTCGATATCGCTTATCCTGACGGGATGCACGAGATACTTATCTGACGTAAAAGAATATACATTAATAGCGATGCGTTTTCCTGCACGATTTTCGAACTTTGTTATATCCGACAATGTCACCGGGTATTCGATGTCAGACATTACATTTTCAAATTCGGACTCGTATTGCTTGTAATGATAAATCCGTTCTGGATTATTTTTGCAATGAACAGGATGCAGTGCAGCCAACACACACCAGAGAAAACACTTGTTATCGCTGTTCTGTATATTTAACACGGCCCTTTTGTGTTGAATGTTCGGTGGAAGAGGGACGTAGCTGGAAGCGCGAAGAGGCGAGAATCGGTTCACGTAAACGGTTAACGTGTGAGGACTTCCACATAGTGACCATCCCGACCCTTTAGCCTCGAAATCGTCATGTTTCTTAACCAGCTCATTGGTAACTTTATAATAGAAGTTGTCCAAATTTTCGACGTCAGCAAAATAAAGTGTCTGGTTTTTTGTACGATGATAAAAAATACTCGTTGTCCCATCAACTTTCTCGTATTCAGAAAACAGAACAACGTATACTTTTATAGAGTTGTTTTCAAGTTTATCTTTTAAAATATTTAGTACAGATGTTTTCGTTTCGTCCAAGAAACTAAGGATGTCACGGCCTGGTTCTGACTTAATTGAAAAATCCTGGAGTTGGTCGTTGAATGCAGATCTAATTGGTTTGCGTTCATTGGATAATTTACTTAGTTTGGAAGTGGAAGCTTCCGTTTCTGAATTATCGATTTTCCTTTTCAATGTTCCTTGTTCGGTCGATGGTTTGCAAATTTTGAGGTGTTTACTTAAATTTGTAATGCTAATCATCTTTCCGCATCGAGCACAAGGCTTAGAAGGTAACGAACGATTAATTCTCGAACCTGTTTCGCTACATCTTGCCCTGTGTACCGATAAATTGTTCCTTGAGATTAGCTTCCCACAAGTAACACATTCAGTTTTATCATTTTTACGATTGAAACTGGTGGTGGATGCCATTGCTTTCTCCAAAATCACAGAAATCAAAAAGTCTAGTATATAGCGATACAATTTTCAGGTATGTTATTTATATAGAATTTCTTGAGGTGAAATAGAAAATGCACGATCACGTCAAAATTCAATCTGGTCGAAATTACTATGAAAAACCACGTGAAACACCTTTGAACTTGAAATAATAGATGGTATGTAGCTTCAAAAAAAGTTAAATACCTATTTTTGTGTGTGTGCGTTTTCTGTTCTCTTACGAGAATTAATATAGGTTGCCATAGAACCCTCCAATTCATGACTTAGGAAAAATCTGTTTGCGGATTCATCACGTACGCCTATACATGAGTAAAATGTGAATAGAACCTATGTTCGGAAATCCAAAATAGCGACCGGAAGTAGGATTATCTTAGAAACAGTAAGACTTAGGAAAAATCTGTTTGCGGATTCGTCACATACGCCTATATGTAAGTAAAATATGAATAGAACCTATGTTCGGAAATCCAAAATGGCGACCGGAAGTGGGGTTATCTTGGAAACGGTAAGACTTAGGAAAAATCTGTTTGGTGATTCATCAGGTACACCTATACGTGAAAAAAAGTATGAATAGAAGCTATGATCGGAAATCCAAAATGGCGACCGGAAGTGGGGTTATCTTGGAAACGGTAAGACTTAGGAAAAATCTGTTTGCGGATTCATCACGTACGCCTATATGTGAGAAAAAGTATGAATAGAACCTATGTTCGGAAATCCAAAATGGCGACCGGAAGTGGGGTTAGGGGCCAGGAATCTTAAAAAAAATATTATTTGTTTGTTTGTTTGCGTCACAATATAGGCGTGCACGCGCGTGTGTGGCACATCGTTCCCGAGAGAAAGGTTTACAAAGGTCACGATATACAGACATTGCCGGAGTTGGAAAATTACAATAAGGTGCATTCATCCTTCAAGAATAAGAAACTGCATTATTTACTCATCACGTTGTGTCAGCGCAATAAATGAGGCGCTGAACATAGAGAGAAAATAAGAGTTTTTGAGGTTTGGTGAACCTCAATTAATAAAAATAAGTTTTTGAGGTTTTGGTAAGCTCCAAATAATCAAAGTGAGTTTTTGATGTTTTGGTGCTGTTTTCTACGCTGTGAAACATCGTCAGCGCAATAAATAAGGCGCGGAACGTGGAGAGAAAGTGAGTTTTTGAGGTTTGGCGAGCCCCACCGAGCTCCACTTTTCTGGCGCAGAACCCGCCCACCTGCACTACTAGTTATCTTGGAAACGGTGAGACTTAGGAAAAATCTGTTTGCGGATTCGTCATGTACGCCTATATGTAAGTAAAATATGAATAGAACCTATGCTCGGAAATCCAAAATGGCGACCGGAAGTGGGGTTATCTTGGAAACGGTAAGACTTAGAAAAAATCTGTTTGCGGATTCGTCACATACGCCTATACGTAAGTAAAATATCAATAGAACCTATGTTCGGAAATCCAAAATGGCGACCGGAAGTGGGGTTATCTTGGAAACGGTAAGACTTAGGAAAAATCTGTTTGGTGATTCATCAGGTACACCTATACGTGAGAAAAAGTATGAATAGAACCTATGTTCAGAAATCCAAAATGGCAACCGGAAGTGGGGTTATCTTGGAAACAGTAAGACTTAGGAAAAATCTGTTTGGGGATTCATCATATACACCTATACGTAAGAAAAAATATGAATAAAACCAATAGTGTTCGGAAGTCATGCAGGTTTGGACGTGACGACGCAGTTCAATAACATAGGTTAGTCCAAGAAAAAAAACCTTGGTGATTTTATTTCGAGTAAAATGTTGGCAACACTGCGAAAAAATAAGGCTTATGTCTTACAAGAGCAAACTATTAAGTCGAGCCTCACCGAGCCTCACTTCGAGCCTCACTTTCGGTTGCAGCTCTGTCTTTATGGTTCTACTCTAAAGTAGGTCAAAGCACGTAGAGGCTCTCGTGTAGTTTAGCACGAAAAAAAATAAATAGGTTAAGTTATATCACGTAAGATCGTGGCATTCGTACCAAGTACGAGTGGGAAAAAAAAATAGGAAATTTTACAAAAACATCGCTAAACGCTAAAACATTGACAAAAAATTGTCAAAATATGTCAAAAACTGATTTTCAATTGATAAAAAAAAGCTACAAATGCATACCTACCAAGTACGAGTGGGAAAAAAATGAAATGCGGTGAAAATTGCACTGAAAAATCGTCAAACGCTAAAACATCGACAAAAAATTGTCAAAATATGTCAAAAAGTGATATTCAAATGATAAAAAAAAGAATACCTACTAAGTACGACTTTGAAACGCCCCAATTACACTACTGGCCTTAAACATGCAATTCTGAGGTTCTATCTATACCTCTTAAAAATATGTTGTTAGTGTAAGACTGTTTGCTTGTATAGAGTCAATTGTTTTTATGAGCCATTGTTGCTTTCCATTGTTATGCGGCAATAAAGAGGGTCCAAAATACAGGTTCCGACTGTATTTTTACTTATTTCGGCCCGTAATATCTTGGTTAAACAACACTACCCATTTTTTTACTCTGCATGGAAGCTCACTATTAGCACTCACTGAAATAGCACATAACTTGGATATTGACGCTGTTAGTAGATATAACCCTTTAAATACTAAATTATTGCAAAATCCGCAACTTTAGAATTAGGCTTTTCTCAAAACAGCAAAAGGGAAGAGTAAAACTTGGTATGCAAAGTTTTCTTTTTTTTTCGTTTTTTTCTTTTTATTGAACACTCGTAGTGGCGCTGTCGGCCACCAGAAAGCAGTTTAGTAGCAGTGAGGAAAATGGCTACCACTGGACAGCAGAAAGTGTTCTGTATTCTCGTTCAGCGGCATTTCCGAACAAGATTTGTGGTTGAACCGCCTTCTGCAAGTCAATTAGAAAATGCTACAACATTGGTGGAATTGCGTGAGCGCATCACTGCAGCCATAGCCGACGTGGACCCTGACATGCTAGGAAAAGTTGTGGCAGGAACTTGATTATAGACTAGATGTGTGTCGTGTAACACGTGGATCACACAGAGAACATTTATAATACGCCAGGAAAAACATTTTGCGTTTTTCAATCTGTGTGTGTAATATCAGTCATTTACGTATCATTACAATGAAATAAATAGACACTGAAATCGGGAACATCATTTTTTGACTTACGCTGTATGTACTCACACATGGAAATAAAAAATTATTGGGGCCTCGTCCTATTTTTGAGGGGAAAACATCAAAATGTTAAGAAATGTCAATGTAAATTATCACACTTCCTTCGCTATCAGAAAGAGGAACAGACCTTTCTCCTCCCCTTCTATGTTCCAAATGGAACAGTTCCTGTCTTGAAAAGTTGTGATGGAGTTTCAGTTTTTCTTTCTTTGATGAGTAGCGTAGTGGTAATGCCATCTCTTTGTAATCAAAGGTCTCCGGGTTTAATGCAAAGTGGAGGTACAAGTTGTTCGGATTCCACTTTAAACTGCAAGTCCACAGTCCCGAAAAGCTTTTATGTGCATAAAGTGGGTTTAAAAATAAAACTCTAACGAACTCTACATACAGTGACATACCAAGGACTTTCGTTAGCCCCACCTTTTCCTGCTTTAGACATTCTTTTTACTGGGCCAAAGAGGGACTATGATTCCCTACACCAGAAATGCCCATCCCCCTCAAGGCCCTGAACGCAGTCCCCCAAATCAAGAATTTCAAGGCAGCAAGCATAAGGATAATAGGCCAAAATTCATAACTAGATTCGATCATCATAACCCCCCAATATTATTTTGATAAATATAGTAACTGATTTTAATTTGGATGCAATAGCCTGTCAAGTGGTCGATAGTTATATCTTAAAATGTATATTTTCGCCACGCAGAAAGCTAGCATATTGATTTCTTAGATAATTTGAAATGTCAGAAAATAAATTATGTGCATGCAGTGTTTTTGGTCGGGGAATAGATGTTAAAAAGCCCACAACTTAATGATAAGATAGAAAAATCTAACTGGGCACACCACTTGCATACCCATGATTTTTCTTTTCGGAGCCGGCCGGAATTGTAAAGGTAGATATTACATAGCTGCTTCACTTTGTTCTGGGAGAAGACGGGATATAAAATATTTCATAAATATTATTTTCTTGCCTCCCTTTTTAAAGTTGTTCAAAGACAAATATCGGGGGGTCGTTTTAAGGGGAGTTTGCTTTTATCATTTTGCCCTTTCCAGAGTTTTTACTGCTTTCATTTGAAAAAAATAATTTTCTCAAAATTTCAGAATTAAAAATTTTCTCAAAAATTCATAGGTAATTGTGGAGCTACAGCACCATCATCTCCCCCAACACCTACCCTGCGTACACCAGTGGGGCAAACCAAATATTCATGCTGCAGTTGTCTTAACCAAAACTTGTTTGTTCGTATGACTGATTCAATTATCATTTCATACACAGAGCTGTTGATAGTGAAAATAGAATTTGTTGCCTCCTGCAACAAATTCTCCTCTTAGGCTTAGAGTATTTCAAAGTAAAAAAAATCTGGATTATGTCTCACGTGTAAAATTCACTTTCTGCGACAAGTTTGATATGCACATCTTACATTACATATTTTTCTGTTGTATCGGGTTCTTTACAATGCGTTAGTATGTAGTATGTTTAGTACAATTATGACAGCACACGGAACAGACAATACAGTAGTATTTTTAATAGAACTAATTCCTTAAAATGGTGCACCTGCAGGAAGAAATGGCACGGGCCAAGTCCTGTGAATAGGCTGGATGGGGAATAAATTCGAAGCAAAATTAGTGCAATTTTGCCTTTGGGACGCTCGATTTGTGGGATGGCCCGTTTTTCTGTTGCAAAAGCACTTTTTGGGCTTTTTAGAAAGTGATTCACCTAATGAACTGCGACATAATCTCCTAAATTTACATAAATATTCAATCAACACCAAGAATATTGGTCGTGTCTGGCAATGTAGTAGCCTACCTTCGTGGCGGTGTGATTAGCACAGCGCGCTACGACGCCAGGGACCACGGGTTTGAATTTCGGGTTGGGCATGAGTGTTATTTGTGAGTGTTCCTTCATCAATTTTATCATATCATCACTCATTCTCATAGTCGCGATCAGTACAAAGTGAAAGAAAAGCGACGCTAAATAACAAAAAGGTAATCAAACCGTAATGTAGCTAAAGTATAATCCTTCACAATCATCTTATCAAGACCCAAATAGGGATAATTGCGAGCAAAGCTAGCGCGAAAATTTTTATATCTATTTATTTGCATACTTACAAGAATATTACATTAATTTAATTTTGCGTCAATACTTTCAAAGGATGCCGTGCTATTTACTCTTTTCCAAATTATTCTCCACTTGCTCATGGGCGCCAAAAACGAAAAGGGTACATCACTAAGAAATGGGGTGGAAAAGTGGTACAATATCAAGTAAATGGTAAGACACGAACTACAATAATCTTTTCGTATATAATATCACAAAATGTGAACGTTTTTTGCGACAATCACTGTGAAATGCTGTGTGATTTGTTGTTCACACAAAATGTTATTGTGCACCATTGAAATTTCTTGCTCATAGTAATGAGTTGGATTGTCTTACAGAGGAACTGTGCCAGTGTCTCCTGTTGAAACAAATGAAAACGTTATTTGTCGTGCTTTTTGCCAAACAACTGTTCTCACCAAGAATTTTTAAATGTTCATGTGTTGCTCAGTTGACCTCCTCTTTTTCATTCAGGGTCTTGTGCGAGTCGTATGTCGGAAATAGGAAGAATGAAGAAGAGTAAAAAATAATGAATTTGATAATCTATATTCATCACCAGATGTTATTAGAATTATTAAATGAAGACGATTTCGGTGGGCAGGTCATCAAGCACGAATGGGAGAAGAAAGAAAACTTACAGAATCCTGGTTGGGAAACCTAATTGTAGGAATCTTATAGAAAGGCCAAGACAAAGATGGAATGGCAATAAATAAGATGCTTATAAAGAAACTGGTTAACAATGGAGAAACCTGAATTAATCTTACCCATTGTAGGAACGGATAAAAAAGTTTAGGTTGCTGTGACAATAAACTTTCCACTTAGAGTTTAAGTTCGTGTTTTAAGTCCACTCTATGCACAGTATGGCTAGTCGGGACGGGACATATAGTTTAAAGTGTGATCCGAACCATTATGTGCCTCAATCAGGTATCCAAACCGGGATCCCTCGATTACAAGGGGACGCTCGCACTTTCAGTTTTAGGAATGACAAAGAGTTAGTTAATATTTTCTAATTACTTTCACTTTCAAAACTTAAAGTTCAACAAATCTCGACTTCTGTGGAATAAAAGTCAGTGATATTTGTGTCAAGAAGTGTAACTCAACTGGTAATGTGAGTCCGAGGGACGCCAAGCCAACACGAGAGAGCGTAGAAATACGTCCAAAGTGCAAGCACCTAGCATAGGGTACATTCAAAGGGATTGCCATGGCAGTTTGTATCACAAAATGGTCGACAAATTAAGTTTCACTCGGGTCTGTCAGACACCTCGTTACCTTTCAACGTCTAAGATAACGGATTCGTTTTTGGAAGTAGCCGGTTATAATTCACGCGTTAATCTTAACGCCCACTGAGACGTTGTTAAACGCAGCAACAGAACGCAACAGACGCGTTTCCGGCGTCTCAGCGTGCGATAACCTTTAAGATAACATGCAGACTTCTGGCATGGAAATTCCGTGCGTTTCCCTGTAGTGGGCGTTAAACCATTTGATTTCAATAGAAGCAGACAACAGAAATTCTGTTGCTTTCTGTTGCCGCGTCTCAGTGGATGTTAACTTGAAGTTTCCACCGTCACTTGAGACAAATGCTGCGGAAATATTTCATTTCCTCTTATGTGTTTATCACATTTTCCATCACTCTCTTACTTTGTCACCACGGTTAACCACCTAGTACAAATTGTCAATTTAAGTTGAATGAATTGAGCAAGGAAGAAGCTAGGAAACTGCTACATTTGAAACTTGTTTGAATTGTGTTACATTTTAATTTAGCATCGACATTCAATTATTCCCAGAGTTGTTTAATGTAAAATTGTAGTTGAGACATCTTGGAAATAGGATCTGTAAGTTGGGTATGTTATGAATCCTCATGATAATATTTAATTCGGCTTCCCCGATGGCGCAGTGGTAGGGTTGTTCCCTTGTAATCAAGAAGTCCCTGGTTCGATACCCGGTGGAGGCATACAGTGGTGCAGATCATAGTTTTAAACTGTAGGTTTAATCCCGATTAGCCTCACTGTGCTTAAAGTGGACTTAAAACATCAAATCAACCAAATCGACCTCTACGTAAACACACACAACAGGTGTGTTTCTGCTTGCCATTAACTTCATTCCTAGTTGATACTTCCTACCCTCACATCAGGTTAGCGTAAGGAAAACATTTCCCCTGACATAATCAATCCCAAACACTCCTATCAAAATGAGAGCGCTTACATCATAGGTGACACGTAAGCAGCTTACACGTTTCCCTGCACACCCACGCGACCCTAAATCTGTTGACCTTGAGTTTATTTGTCGACATCAAGTGACCCAGCAACGAAAGATTTAGCGCGAACGCAGCTCACGTGTCGCCACTTTTATTCCGTTGCAGTGGCGCGACCACAAGGGGGAGGGGCAGGGGAGGCATTGCCCCAACCTTGGACGGAAATGAGTTCTTGGGGGGCAAGGGGGGCAAACATTGACGGCCAAGTGTACCTGCAATTACCGCTCACAACTTGAAATTTTATGCAAATAAAAATACTTTTCGCAAAATTTCTTCATCGCTTCGCTCACATTACCTGCTTTTCTTAGTCTTCAGTACCGTAGCTAGGGGGCGGCGGGAGTCTGCCCTGTGCGCCGAACGACTTGAAGGAAAATAAGTTGTAAAATTGATTGATTGGGTTGTGGATTTAAGTCCATTTTACGCACAGAAATGCTAATCGGGACTGAACCTGCAGTTTAAAGTGGGATCCGAACCACTGTGCCATGTGCCTCCAGCTGGTATCAAGGTGACGATGTTATCATTATACCATCGAGGAGCAGGGGCGGCGCCAGAAATTTTCAACCGGGTGGGCAGAAGCTGTATATTCATAAATTAGGGTGGGCAGTATAAATCAAAGACCGTATATGAGTGTTCCATGAACTCATGCCCGTACCCCCCCCCCCTCCAACATATACAGGGTGTCCTAAAGCAACTTCAACAGCGGTTGGATGCTGGTAGATATATAAAAAAACAACAAACTTTTCCTCATTCTCATAACCTCGAAAGTGCTTAGTTTCTGATCTATGAGCGCTGAAAATCTAACCTGTAAGTACAGTCACGGACACTTCTGGGTTATAACAATCTGATTAACTTTCAATGCAATCATTACAACCCAGAAGTGTCCATGACTGGACGTATACAACCCAACTCACCAACCGATCGCTCTGACGTAACTTCCAGGGACGCGTAACAAGATTGCCACTTGAATTGAAAACAACAACTTGGGAGTCTTATCTGGCAAAATACAAAAGAATAATTATACTTGCGATGTTGTAAGCATAGGTGCGCGCAGAATAATTTATTTGGGGGTCCCTTAACGGAAGTTTCAGTTACCTATCTGGACATGGCTAGCCTATAGTCGTAACTTCATGTTATTTTCACAGAAACTGTTAAGTATATCAACATGAAAATTTAACATTATAGAATGAGCATTTGTTATCACTTTAGCACAGGTTTTACTATCACCGTGTCGATATTTTAATAATGAAAGTAAACAATTGAAAATTATAAATACAAGGTTATATCTCTACAGGTACTATCAGCTGAATCACTCTCACGAAGTACATCTGTAGGTTCAGTTTTACCATGTTTTCTAATGCACATTAGCCTAATTCATAAAATATATTGCTGTACCTGGTCACTCCATAGTTAATGCCATGTGTTACATATCATTTTAAACCGTAGAATTCAGATGTAAGCAAAAATCTGAAAATTGATACACTTGTCATTGAATGAGAAGTGAGAGAGCATTCATGAAAGTCTTATTCGAAATGTTAGAAGGTTGCATTAAGAAACAAGTCGGTCCTCGGGAAAATAATATTTACGGTCCGATATGTGAAGGGGCTCTGCGATTTATCAAGGGAAAAATAATTTATTTACTACGTGATTACTGATTACTATAGTACAGGAATATCACATTGTTTTGTGGAGAGGGGGAGAGAGAGAGAGAGAGAGAGAGAGAGAGAGAGAGAGAGAGAGAGAGAGAGAGAGAGAGAGAGAGAGAGAGAGAGAGAGAGAGAGAGAGAGAGAGCTGGTCATCTCAAATGAAACGAAATTCCTTATTTTTTTACCACTGATATTATTTTCATTATTTTAATGGTAGTTGAACATATTTTCTTTATTTTTTAGAAGACGTTTGGGGTAGCCAGGTACCTTTGTCACCTCCGTGTGCACACCTATGCCTATAAGAAGTATTTACAAACTGGCCAAGACAAAGAATTTCCAACATATACGGACTGAAATTCAAGACACTTTATTCTAAAATGTCCCCGTCGTGTTTCGAGTGTCGTGCAGTACCAATAATCGTGAATCGCAAGATGCACTTACGACATGTTGATTAAATGGACGAACTGAGAAATGCAAACATAGTGTGTTCGCCACCTTGTTTTGTTTCACACGCAGACTGTTATTTATTTATTTCTAAATGACTAATCGAGTCCCTCACATAATACGTGGGCAAACCCCTTACTGAAAATAATGAATTGTAAAAGCTCTTGCAATAAAATGAAAAATATCGTTTAAACATTAATTAATTCGCAGATTAAAACTAATACATAATAACTAAAATCAATCCGATCTGTATAAGGGTGTCTCTACATCACGTGTGCATTCCGAGCGCCCAATACAGCTCAGCGTTTGACATAAGTATGAATAATGTCTTCTTAGCAAAATTTAAAAAAAAGCGAGAACCCGGTATAAATCAAATTCTTAGTTCATTCTGCATAATATTTACCTAAGCTAAAGAAGGACATTTTGGAAAAATATAATCGAAATGTAATAAGTAAGTAAATAAATAAAATTGTATGTGTTATGTTATGAAGCACAAAGTTCTAAAATTTTGTCCCTATTCTATGTTAGTTAACCACAAGAAAAATCACATGATTACGTAACTGATAGGGAAAATGTATCTGTAAGAAGATTTTTTGCCTCCCTGATGGCATAGTGGTAGAGTCGTCGCCTTGTGATCAAGGGGTCTCGGGTTCAATAACCGGTGGAGTCACATAGTGGTTCGGACCCCGCTGTAAACTGTAGGTCCAGTCCCGATTGCCTATCTGTGCATAAAGTGGACTTAAAACAACAACTAGATTTCTACATACGGTTGCTAACTCATCAAGTGAATAATTCTGCAGCTATTTTTCAAACCTACAGAGCTGTTTTATCAAAATCTTTTTTTGTGATTGCTTCTTATTAGTAGAATGAATATAAAATTATTATTATCTATTTTGGATACGATATCGAAATTAGAAGATGACAAGTATATAAAATCGTAATGATGAAAGGGACATATCAAAATACCTCTGTCTTAGTATTTCAATATAGACCTAACTAAAAAACTTTGTGTGTTGCTGGAGGAAGCAACGCGAAGAAGAGGTTTTTATTTGTTTAACAGATCACCTTAATCATACCCAGGCCGGAAGCCCGGAGTTGAAAACATCAAGCAACTCCACTCCACCCCTTCTACACTCAGTTTCAGTTACAACTTTTTGGCCAAGTTATGGCAGACAGTTAATTATATTTCTATATTTTTGCCACATTTCAAGTATCTATTTCTTTTCATTATGTGGCACATTTTCAAAGCAATTTGATACATCATCCCTGTGAAGGTCAGAAGCTGCAGCCCTCAGGCCCATAATCCTGTTCTAATCTTGATCATATTCTGCAAAATTTTGCTCCTCCCATATTGCCCTTTAAGCCTACTGGCTGCTTAAGCATACAAGTGGGCATTAGATAACATTTTTTGTTTCAAAAGATTTGGAAATTCCTTTCGCTTTCCAAAGTTAAAGTTAAGGAAGTTGAAAGAAAAGCTTAAATTAATTCCATTCAACTTATTATTTACTCTGATTTTTGTAAACCTATTCACGAAATCAGTGTTCCGGCAAAGGACAACAAAGCTTTTTATTGAATGATAATATGTGAACTTGTCTGTAATATAGATAATATTCACAAGTAAAATATACATGAAGTGAACACCATAATAAACTTATTTATTGGACCATTCGCATTTTCCCAAGTGTATATATTTTTGTGTCGGGAAGGCACAAAAGTTGTAAGAGATAATGCATTGGCGTCCCGTGAAATTGTTTGAGCCCTATTAAATCAATATTGATTTCAGCCTGCAAAAAAATTGGATCCAAAAATTTTCTTGCTCGCTTTGCTCGCAATATGTCATTGTTCTCTGTAATGCATTGTTAATTATCAGACAGAGAAATAAGTAAAATAACTAACTAACTAACTCTGTAGCCTTCTTAAACCCGAAGATTCATGGCTGCAGCAACACAGGCCTTCCATCTGTCCCTATCTTGAGCAAGATCTATATACTCTTTTCCATCCCTACCGATTTCCTTTAGGTCTATCTCGACGTTGTCCCTCCATCTTCGTCTTGCCCTTCGTACAGGTCTCTTACCATCAGGTTTCCCAACAAGAATCCTGTAAACTCCTCTTTCCTCTTCCATTCGTGCCACGTGGCCTGCCCACCTAAGTCTTCTTGATTTAATTATTCTAATAATATCTGGAAATGAATACAAATTATGTACTTCTAAATTATGTAACCGTCTCCACTCACCTGCCTCCTCGTCCCTTTTAGGACCAAATATTTTCCTAAGGATCTTATTTTCAAATACTCTCAATTTATGTTTCTCTTTCAATGTAAGGACCAAGTTTCACACCCATATAATAGTACAGGCAAAATTATTGTTTTGTATATTTTAACTTTTAGTTTCTTAGATATTAAACGAGAAGACAAAAGTTTATGAAGAGAGAAGTAACATGCATTTCCTGAATTAAGCCTACTTTTTATTTCCTCTTTAATATAATAAACTAAATATATGCTTACAGGCCGAAACCAAGTGTTAGGTAATAATCAAAATCTAATTATTGATAACTCGTTTGAACCAGTTTCCAAATTCAAATACTTAGGAGTAATATTAGCAAGTGAAAATTGTATTAAAGAGACAGAGAAATAAGACTTGTCTTAATTGATTTTGTTTTAAATGCATGAACAATTGTTTCGAGGAAAGGGAGCGTGCACATTTGAGAGACAATTTATGTAATTTTTGCTGTTGGTTTATTGTGAGATGGATGAATTTGTTGCCTAATGGATTTAAATAATATAAGTTGTATATAATATGTATTAAATAAACTTTGAATATGCACACAATTTAGTGTCCACGTCGTTCCATGTTGCATATATCGTCGGTGAAGGCGCGAAGTGTTGTAACTCGAAAAATTGCGTTTTTGAGTTATGACTACCTCCTCTGTTACCTGTCAAAATTTCGTAGCTGAATTCCCACTGGTTCCGGAGATTTAAGCACCCTGCAATTGGCGTATCTTGAAATTTTCTGCATAAAAAAATCTGAGAAGTTGCTTCAGTGGCTGCTAAGAAATGAAGGTGCGTACTGGCGTAAGCTTAGCCTATATCGGGAAACAAGATATACGATTTACGAAAGATTAAATAAATTTATATAAGATTTATGAAACAAGGGTGAATCATACGTTAGTCCATACACAAAAAAGTTAGTTCCAGGGAGAAATCTGAAAGTAAAATGTGATGGAAAATGTGAAAAGTTTGGTAAAAATCACAGATGCGGAAAGACTTGAAATTTTTAAGGATTTTTATGCAAGTAACGAACTTCAGCTTCAACGAGAATTCGTCAACACATATGCACAGGTTTCTGACGTTAAACACAAAACTACGCAAAATGAAGAATCTCGAAGATCAAAAACAAATCATTACTTTTTACCATAGAAGAAAAGAGAAGTAGTATCATTGTGTAAAACCATGTTTATAAACACACTTTTAACACCAGAGAAAACAATGCGAACTGCTTTAGCCAAAAGAAGATGCTCAGGTGTCATTGAGAAATTGGAATAGGAGGAAAACTTCAGACCCTACTGGAAAGGGACAAAATAATAGAGAAAATAATAATAGAACTCATAAAGAGATTCCCAAGAGTCGATTGATTGATTGATTGATTTAGTTTATTTTACTTCGCGTTTTGCGCCTCTTGGCTAATTTGCGAAGATGGGGAAGAGTGATGAAATTGATGAATGGACATTCACAAACAACCAAGCCCGAGCGGGATTCGAACCCGGGACCCTTGGCGTCGCAGCGCGATGTGCTAACCACTCGACCACAGGGTCCGGCCCCAAGAGTCGAATCTCACTACTGCAGGAAAGATACACAAATACAATGTCTTCATTCGGATCTGCCAAAAAGCAAAATGTATAGAATGTTTATTGAGGATCATAAAGAGAACATCACCCCTTTACCAACTTATCAGACATACAGAAAGATATTCAAAAGCATGGCCTTTTCTTTTCATTGACCGAAAAAGGATACATACGGTCTGTGTAGCAACTTTCTGGAAGGAGATGAGTCGAAGAAAAGCGAACTAGCTGATAAGCATCAAAAACATATCGCCGAGAAGGATGCTTTAAGAAAGAAGAAAATGGAAGCTAAAGACACATCGGACTTTCAATGCAAGACTGTTGCTTCAGTGTTTCATTTTCAGCAAGTCATTTATTTTCCCATTTCAAATGAAATAAAGTTATTTTATATAAGACGATTATGCACATACAATATTACAGTCTATGATCTGAAGACAAGGGAATGTCATTGTTTTGTTTGGCACGAAGGAGTGAACCACAGAGGTGCATGCGAAAATCTCCACTTGCCTAAACAATTTTCTTCATCAATTGGATGTAAAACAGGTTGAAGATGTTTACTTGTTCGCTGATGGTTGTACAGGGCAAAATAAAAACTCAATAGTTGCAGCCATGATGCTCTACACTGTTACTATGCCTCAGCATATCAGTGTCATCAATTTAAATTTCTTTGAATCGTACCACGGACAGAATGAAGGCACTAAAATCAACTGGAAATGTATTCATTCCAGCTCAGCTGCTACCAATTTTTAGACTTGCACGATCTGATAAACCATACACTGAGCATTCCCTTCGATGCATTAATTTCTTAGATTTCCGAGATGTCGCATAAAATGTGAGGATCCTATCTGTAAGGAAGGATGATAATGGTGAAGGAATTGACTGGACAGGCATACGAGAACTAATGGTGATCAAGGATCAACCAGATAAAATTTATTTCAAGGACAGCCATTTAAATGTGGTTCATCGAAGTATCTCGCTGCAAAGGAAAGTTATATTCACCAAAACTCCAAAGTGTCTTCACTCGCATCCACCAAGGTTTTCACTACAGATGTATGCAGATTTGATGTATTTATGTGAAGGAGATACACCTGTAGTGAGCGAACCTGAGTTTGTGTATTTCTACAAAAATCTTCCACACAGAATATCATATAAACAAAATATTAAAAATATGCTATTGTACGAGCCTTTAGAGTCCCATAGTTATTCTTAGTTACAAGTACAACCAGAATTCATATTATCTTTGTACTGAAGTGTTACTATATCTTGAATTGCATTAAAGATAAACCATTATTAAATTTCTGTATTTTATTCACTTCTTTTAACTACTATTTTAAACAGAAATGGATAAATAGACGTGAATGTATGGATCATTTTTAAATAAAGGAATAAAATCAATACAACAATTATTAAATACTTTATATTAACGGGAAAATTAATAAATGTATCTCTACATACCAAAAAGATTATTTTTTAAAAAAAAATTAAGGAGGGCGTAACTTTAATCACAATCTTTGAAAAGAAAAGGCGAAGGGACGTAAGTGATTCAAGCACATTCCAGCATTTTTCTTCCAGCAGAAATGAAAACATGTTCAAAATGTAACTTTTTTCCCAGATATAACAACAATCATACACTTATTGTACAAAATTTTCAATTGATATAATAAATATCAAATGAACACGACGGTATTATGTTTAACGAAAAACTTTAAATCTATCTCCTGAAAAATCATAAAAATCAAGATACGCCACTTCGTCCCTTCACCAACGATATGTGCAACATATATCGTGCACGAAAGTCATACATGTTAATGTAAAAAATAATTATATTTGGAATGCATTTATCAAGCATTTTCTGTCTTTGAAAAATAGTTTGTGTACTTGTTTTCCATTTTTAATGTGAAATTGAACGTGTTGAAAAATAATTCAAATCGTTTGTTCGAACACAAATGCTTTAGCACCAACTTCTACCCCCTTCTTGAATAATTTACGAGGGTAATAATGTCTTTGATATTACTACTACTACTAATAACAATAATAATAATGTTGGTCCCGGGTTCGAATTCCGGCTTGGGCATGGATGTTTGTGAGTGTCCATTCATCAATTTCATCCAATCATCACTCATCCCCATCTTGGCAAATTAGCCAAAAGTGGCACAATAAGCGAAGTAAAATAAGGCAAAGTCAATAATAATAATGTTAAAATAATAACATTATTAACATAATTATTATTAGCATTATTATTATTATTATGGTACGTTTATCCTGGTACTTGCCCCCCAAACAAAAATTCGTGGTTGCGCCTCTGTTCCAATGGGTTTCTTTCTGAGATCTATCCACGTTCAAGTGTTTCAGATGTTTTTGAATTCAGATATTTAATATTCGTAATGCATCCAACGAGTTTCTTTTTTCCAAAAACAATTACATTGTCAATTATGAAAAATATAACCAGCTCCGCAGCTCGATATTCTGGCGCCTTACCCACGGTTACCCTCCACCAAGCACCGACATTTTACATACGTCCTTCGATATTTTCTTCTTATGCCACAGTAATGATATCCCCCAGTTAAGAAAATTCTAACAAAGCATCCACGACAAGGATAATTTGCATAGGCATTCCTTCACCTACCGCATTTTCTCAAAATTGATCCATACAACTACAAGCATCCCCATATCTTTTCCCAAACTGAGCAAGGATTTTCACTTCGAGCACTTGGGGGCAGGGTAATATTTCATATCATACCCTTCAGTCATAAAAAAATACCTTGACATTTTATTATTATTATCATTATTGTTGTCGTTGTTTTACAAATCATAAAATGTAATTGAATTGAATATACCGTGGCGTTGTTGCTAAGTTCAGACTTGAGTCCACTATTTAAATATAAACTGGATTCGACTTGCTTCCTTTTCATAAACATTATCATTTATTTTAGAAACAGTTCAGTGTCTTTTTGTATTTCTTCACAATGTGTATATCAGAGACTAGGGTCAATCCGATGGCGTAGTGGTAATGACGTGGCCTTGTAATGAAGCGGTTCCGAGTTCGGTAGTCGAAGGAGGCAACCAAAACTTCTGATACCACTTAAAATTGTCGGTCAAGTCCCGATTAGCCTATGTGTGCATAAAGTGGACTTAAAAAAACAAAAACTCAAATATCAGAGACCACTGAGTCTGATGTCCTTCAAGACACACCTTGTCCACGCAACAATTTCACTATTCAAATGATATTAGGTGTTCCCAGACATCTCAGCTAGGTCTAGTGCTTCACTGCCCCCTCCCCCCCCCCTTTCCCAATACGAGCGCGAATTTTGGAGTAAGGAAAGAAATAAAAGCTCATTAAAAATAATATGGGTTATATTTAAAGATTCGTATTTTGCATTTCTGATTTTAACAAAAGTTTTAACATATTTAAGAATATTTCAGTCAGAGGCGCAACCACGAATTTTTGTTTGGGATGCAACCACTAGGATAAACGTATCAATAATAATAATAATAATAATAATAATAACACGATTGTAATTAGTATTGCAATTTTATTATTATTAATAGTAGTAGTTCTACCCGGAAACCGACACACGTATATAATAAAAGATAGTAGCGGCGAGATTTTGAAAGGAAGATTTTACGAAGAGGAACTCTCTAAAACGAAACACCCCGACACGTACCTCATCGAGAAAGTATTGCGTAGGAAAGGTGACAAACTTTTGGTCAAATGGCTGGGACTTCCGGAAAAGAGTTGGATCGACGCGAACGAAGTGATCTTGTGAGTACGTGGAACGTGGTGAAGCGTCTACCGGATCCGGAAAGTCAAACGAGAAAAAAAAAGAACGGTGAGTTGCTTCCCGACAGCATCCGCTGTCTGATCGTAGGTCCTTCGGGGTGTGGGAAAACAACACTGCTCGTGGACAATTTTCTCCTCGCACCGAATTGGTTAGATTGGAAGAACAGGCACCTGTACGTGTTCTCGAAAAGTTTGGAGCAATCCAAATACCAGCAACTGATGAAACTGTACGATGGTCTGGACATTGCAACGTTCGCCTCGGAAATAAAACCACTCGACGATTGTCGTGAAAATTCAGTCGTTGTGTTCGACGACGCCATCCTGGAAAATCAAAATGAAATTCGCAACTTTTTCACGCAAGGTCGTCACAAAGGAATGGATTGCTTCTACCTAGCTCAAACGTTTTCCAAAATTCCAAAACAGTTAGTACGCGACAACGCTAATTTCATATGTTTGTTTCGTCAAGATCACACCAACCTCAAGCACGCGTACGATGACTACGTAGGCGGAGACATGAACTACAATCAATTTTCGGAACGCTGCTGCTCTACTTGCTGGAACGGTGACGATTTCGGATTCACGACGATCGACATGACGAGGAAACCCAACGACGGAAAATACAGAAACAAAATCAACGACTTTCTAAACGTTGCAACGTTGTGAGAAACGACGTGTATAAATAACGTCATGACGAAACGAAAAATCGAAGACGAAAATCTCAAGCTTCGCGATTACCTCGCGAAACGCTTCAAAGGTTGGAAATCCGAGAATCGTGGATTCTACGAAGAGAAGAAACGTCAGGATCAACCTGTGATCGATGCCATCAGCGGTGTAGGTAAAGAAATTAAAAGTGTCACGGAACAAAATAAAAATTTGATCAACGAACTCGTACCGCTCGCAGCTAAAAGTTACGCCGTACCCACGCCCATTTCGAGCATTCCTTCGACGCCGTTCGAACTGAAGGATGCACCGGCACGACGTCGAGCCATAGGCAGCACGTCTTCGGATAAGATCGAGTTGGGACCTTTGGCACGAGACTACCTGAGCACGGGGAAATTCGACAAGGATGAAGTGTTCGGATTGTATCCCAGCATGGAAACCAGCGAAGGCGGCGGTGTGGTGTGGAAGATTGGGAAATCGAAGGTGACCTTCGAAGGCAACGACATTAAAGTCAATTTAGGCGACAAGGATAGTTGGAACAGGTATCCGGGTACGGTGGGACTGTGGGAACTCGTTGCCAAAAAGCAGCCGAAAGATTACACCGACGAAGATTACCAAAGTTACAAGGAAATTCTGATCATGACGGATGCCTTGTACCAGAACAACGACGCCTCGCAGAATAGGGTGAAATCGAGCAGCGGCGAGAAGTACAGGAATCTCATCAAACCGATTTGGAACCAGGTCAAAACAGGCAGCGGCGTCAAACGCTACAACACGTTACCCAAAGAATTCGTTTGGGTGGACGACGTTAGGAAACTCGTGGACCGATTGTTGGTGATAGCCGGCGAAGAGAATGCAGGCAATCGTAATTTCTACAACGAGAAGGTTGGCATCGTGGACATGATCAGCACGAAACTTTCCAACTTCATCGTGAACGACGACAAGGGCATAGGTTACCTGATCAAAATCATCAACACGCTGCCTCCGAGATTCTGGAACGTGGCCGAAGGAAAAGGACTCGTGAACGACATCATCAACAAGTTACCTTTTGAGATGCATTTACCTGGCTACCAGTACTGCGGACCGGGTACCAAACTCGAGAAAAGATTGGAGAGAGGAGACAAGGGTGTGAATCCGTTGGACGCCGCATGCAAAGATCACGACATCGCTTACAACACCACGCAGACGGATCTGGATGCACGTCACGAAGCAGACAGAAAGTTAGAGCACGCAGCTTTCGAAAGGTTCGTGAGCAGAGACGCATCGCTGGGTGAACGGGTCGCCGCACTGGGTACCACCATCGCCATGAACACGAAACAAAAATTGGGGTGGGGTATATAAATAACATACCGTAAAAAAAACTACACAAGAAAAAATCTCAGAATATATATATAAATAACATACCGTGAAAATAACACATAGAGCATCAACATGAAGCCCAAGGGTGTCGTGTACCAGATACCATACTCCAATCTTAAAAATCTAGGTGCCCTCGATGGGTTACTTACCAAGAAACAACGTGAGAAGAAACGTTCTTGCTTGTCGAAAGGACATGGAATGAAATTACTTCTCAGCACACCTCAATTGAGACGCTTGCAGCGTTCGCGGAAACAGCAAAAGATCGGAGGTTTCATATTCAGCATCCCGGCCATCCTGGCAGTATTGGGGGCCGTTGGAAGTTTGGCCGGCGGAAGTGCCGCCATCGCGAAAACCGTCATCGACTCGAAGAAGAACAAAGCCGAGTTGGAAGAACAGAAACGTCACAACCTGGCCATGGAGAAGAAAGGAGGAAAGGGCGTGATGAGAAAGTTTAAAAAAAAGAAACAGCAGCACTCACCAACCGAGACATTGAATCTCTGATCGAACCGTTACGAATCAAACACTTCAGAGGAGTTTTCATGTCCGACTCGTTACCTTCAAGCGTTAAAAGAAGAGAATGCGGAGTAGTCAACTTGGACGGTCAAGAAAATCGAGGCACGCATTGGATATGTTACCACAAAAATGACGATAAAGCATTCGTTTTCGATTCTTTCGGAGATGTTCCACCTACAAATTTAATTCATTATCTGAAAACGAACAAAACCTCTATATACTACAACGACGAACGCATTCAAAATTTCGGAGACGTGAACTGCGGTCATCTCTGCCTCTCCGTGCTCGCGTTTCTCTCTAAAATAAATAACCCTACGATCGAGGATTTCCAGAAAGCATTGTGGAACCTCAAACAGCATCACTAGGATGGGCGTGTTCCATCTCACGAGCGAATCATCGATCTTGAAACTCACGCTGCACGACGACATCGTCTATCCTAAATCCGTGGCTCTGCGTGCATTCTACAGCATGTACCTCATACCTAACGTCACGCAGCACAACAACAAAATTAGCGTCGGAAGCGAACACATCGTCGTCACGCCAGGACAATACAATCTTTCCACTTTGCAAGCTCAATTACCCAAAGGCACATACCTTTCTCAAAATTCGGTCACGCACAGAGTGGAAATCTTATCCGCGACGGAGACCGTGGACCTGGGCACCATGGGAGAACTTTTAGGTTTCGAGAACGACACCAAACTCGAAGCTGGCATCAAGCACGTGGCAACCAACATTCCTAAATTCTTGGCCATAGAGACTCTGAACATACACTGTAACGTGGCGGAAGGCATGATCACGAAATCTTCGGACGGATTGTTAGGAAGTCACAAGCAGACGGGAATCATAGCCACGTTCAAACCAAGTTCCGAGTTCATGGAACCGAGCATCTACACACCCTCTTCGCCGATCTATTTTCCAGTATGTCGCAACCGCATAGACGACATAGAGTTGGTGGTGACGAACGAGAAAGGAGACGTGGTGGATTTCGCAGGTGCCACTACGACGGCCATCGTGGAGATCAACGTATAATAAATAACCATACATGTAAAATGGAGCAAATCGAAAGTTACGAATTGCAATCTTTCCCTCCCAACCGTCGTACGTTCGCCAATCTCAACGAGGCGAACAGGGAGATCGAATACGACGTGGACGTAGGCGATGGGTTCGTTCATCCTCACAGAGCGGACCTCTACCTTCAATTCGACGTGGTGAAGAAAGAAAGCGGAGACGCGTTTCCCGCAGCAGCAAACTTGATACTCGTGGACAACTTCGTGCCTCACCTGTTCTCGCAGGTGGAGGTGAGGAAACACAACACCGTCATCGACAGAATAGATTATCCAGGCATCACGTCGACGGCGGTGGGAACGTTGAAATTATCCAAAACGGACGCAGCGTACTACCAGGCCGGGGGATTCGAAGCCGGGACCAAAATATCGACGAGAAGTCACACGGTGCTCTTTCCCATGCGTCTGCTGCCTGGTTTCTTCTCGGACTACAAGGAGATCATGTGGAAGGGAGGACTGAGGATCACGTTTCGAAGAGCGGCCAACGACAACGACGCACTGATGCGATACGCTACTTTGGGTCCGGACGGCACCACGCCGATAGCCAACACTTTACCCGAAGCAGCCAAGTGCGTCATCCGAAGCATGGAATTGAGAATGCCGGTGGTGGAATACGAAACGAACTACGCCCTCAAGTACAAAGCGGAGATCTTGAAAAGTCCGCAGGTGCCGATTCACTTTCACGGTTACCAGTGCGTGCAGAAGATGGCGTCGGGAAGTCACATGGAATTCGACGTGACGACGCAGTTCAACAACATACAGTTCGACATGCCAGATTTCGTCGTAGTGCTTTTTCAGACCGGGAGGGACAAGAATCAGGAAAAAGATTCCAGCAAGTTCGACGACTGCAAGATCAAGAACGTTTATCTGAAGAATGGACGCAACGAAGTGTTCCCGCGCGAGAATTACAACCTCGACGTGACCAAAAACGATTACCTCAAACTTTACGAAGCGTTCTCGGCTTACAAACGCGTGACCGAGGGAAGCGTGGACATGTACTACACGCCCAGCGAGTTCAAAGCACGGAGACCCATGACCGTCATCAACACATCTAAGAGAAAGAAGATTGTGGTCAACGATCGAACCAACATCAAGGTCGTCTGTGAGTTCCACGATGTCTTGCCCGAGGATACCCTATGCAGTGTCATCCTGATTGCAGAGAAGTCCTTCGCCTACGACGTGAAGAACGAGAGGGTCACAGAGCAGTTTTAACAAGTTTTTTAACATCTTTTCTTGCACAATAAGAAATTTTTTGTACTAGCACAATCAGTTACAATAGCACAATACGAATTTCACTAGTTCAGATCAGTTACAAATGTCAATTTCATTAGTTATCAGTTACAATATCTTTTTTTTGCACTATAGCACGAGACAATCAGAAAATTTGCACAAAAAAATTTGTTGTTGTTTTTACACGTGAAAATTAACAATAAAATTTCTTTTTTTTATCGTTTCAGATGCTGTCGAAACATCAAAAACACATACACACACTAGAAAAAAAAAAGCATGCAACTTTATTTGTAACACACACATATTCTCCATCTTCATCAAGAAAATATTATAATAAACATAATTATTTTTATCTATATCTCACAATAAAACTCTATATCCAAAAATATCACAACATCAAATAACACTAGAGTCGTTAGTACACGTTGCATGCATTACGGAGGTCCTCTGTAGAGTTTCATGGAAGTTTGAGAAAAAAAAAAACACGTGAAACTCTACAGAGGTGCGGTTGTAGATAACCGCAGCCGTTAGAAAACCTTTACTTTTTTGGCTGGGCACCACGCACCCTGGCGAGGTTATAGGGGCCAGGTATCCTAAAAAACAACAATTATTATTTTGTTTGTTTGCGTCACAATACATACGCGCGCGCGCGTGTGTGGCACATCGTTCCCCCGAGAGAGGTTTACAAAAGTCACGATATATAAACATTGGCCTCTCTCTTTTTTTTTTTGGGACTTGGAAAAAATTTACAATAAGAGGACATCGCTCACCACTGTTGCCAGCCGTAGGTCTCTCTCCCTCTTCATCTTACAGCAACGTTGGCATCTCTATTTTTTTTTAGTTGTAAGTGGGTTGCCAACACACTCTAGTTAATAATGCTACATATTATACGCACACACGCACACACATACTATATTACCATCCACCCATCTCTCTCTTTTACGGCAGTGCGTGTTTGTTGCCGGCTCTCCTTGCCCAGTGTGTGTAGGTTGGCAAAAATTGCTTTATGCACTGTAAGGCAAGCCTCAAGCAAGGTTGCCAGCTCCTTGCTTTAGGTTAGGTTAGACCAAGAAAAAAAAAAGCTGTAGGTAGGTATTGGTAGTTGTCGGTTGTTTAACTTTTTCCTCTTTCTCTCCTCTCTCTTTTTTGTAAAAGGCTATGGCAAAAGTACCAGTAGGTTGGCAACTTTGCTTTATGCACTGTAAGGCAAGCCTCAAGCAGGGTTGCCAGCTCCTTGCTTTAGGTTAGGTTAGACCAAGAAAAAAAAGGCTGTAGGTGGGTGTTGGCAGCTGTCGGTTGTTTAACTCTTCCCTCTCTCTCTCCTCTCTCTTTTTTTTTGTAAAAAGCCATGGCAAAAATACCAGTAGGTTGGCAACTTTGCTTTATGCACTGTAAGGCAAGCCTCAAGTAAGGTTGCCAGCTTCTTGCTTTATGCACTGTAAGGCAAGCCTCAAGCAAAGTTGCCAGCTCCTTGCTTGAGGCTAGGTTAGACCCAAAAAAAAAACCTTGGTGATTTTTTCGAGTAAGGAGCTGGCAACACTGCCAGAAAATGGGGCTTATGCCTTACGAGAGAAATCCATTAAGGCAAGTCTCAAGCAAGGTTGCCAGCTTCTTGTTTTAGGCTAGGTTAGACCAAAAAAAAAACCTTGGTGATTTTTTCGAGTAAGGAGCTGGCAACACTGCCAGAAAATGGGGCTCATGCCTTATGAGAGAAATCCATTAAGGCGAGCCCCACCGAGCCCCATTTTCTGTTGGTGAACTCTCCAACCTGCACTACTAGTAGTAGTACCAAACACATTATTATTCACGCAATAAGGGGGGTTAGAAGTCGGCGCCCAAGCAATAGTGTTGGATCAAACTATTTGAAATATTTTTTCAACACGTTCAATTTCATTAGCTAATAATGAAAAACAAGCTCACAAACTGCATTTTTGAACGACAGAGAATGCATAACGAATTTAATTCTTATAACGAGCGAAGTGGGCAAGAAAATTTTTAGAACCAAAATTGTGAAAACTGAAAATAATATAGATTCTCTTTTACATTTTTTTTTCATTTGTATCGTTTGGCTCCTATGGTTGACTCCCGCCGCCCCTCTAGCTACCTACGGTTCTGAACTTGATTAGACTGTAAGAAAATTAGGTATTGCGAGCAAGAAAAATACGAAATTTATTTTTATTTGTACAAAATTTGAAATAAAGGGGCGTAGTTGCCCTTCTTCACTTCCGCTGGTCACTGGTGACGGAAAGTGGGTCCTCTATGACACTCCCAAGCATACCAGACATTGGTTGTCGCCACGTGACACTGTTCCTCACACCTCAAGACCACCTCTGCACCCACGAAAAGTTATGCTCTCTGTATGGTGGAATTGTCGGCAAGTGATACATTACGAGCTCCTTCCACCTGGTCAGACCATCACTGCTGAACTCTACTCTCAGCAGTTGCAAAGGGTGCACCGTGCATTGCGGCAGAAGGAGCTGGCATTGGTGAATCGCAAGGGTGAGCTGTTCCTGCACGACAATGCCAAACCACATGTGGCAAAGAGGACCAGAAAAACCCTTCAGCAACTTGGCTGGAAGACACTGTGCCATCCACCATATTCACCGGACCTTGCACCAACAGATTACCACCTGTTTCATTCCCTCGACAACCACCTCCGTGGTAGATCCTTCGCAAATGAGGGAGACCTACGAAACGCACTCACGGACTTCTTTGCATCCAAGCCCGCCGAGTTTTATCACCAGGGTATTGTGCAGCTGCAGGAACGTTGGCAAAAGGTGTTGGATGCTGATGGAGATTACTTCGAAACCTAAAGGTACGTACCGTCCACTGTATTGCTCTTTGTTTATCACTGCTCTAGAACAGCAAGAACTTTTTTTGGTTACCTTGTATTTCTTTGGTTGCTGCGAAGAAAAACACAACGTTTACGTGCAAAAATATGAAAAAATGTCACTCAAAAAGTTCACCAGGGACTACCCAGTTTTAAATTTTAAATACCGAGATCCGGAATTTCTTGCACGATGAATAATTTTGTTTTTAAAGGAGGTATGAGTTCGACGGGACGACCCCGTCCCCAAGATGTCTAAAATTGACAAAAAATCACATATTATGAGACTAAATTGCAATTTCCTCTACAGATGTCATAAAACGAGAGCTCTCCTCCCTAACATCTTACATTTAGCCAACAGTACTCGTGGCGACGATTCAGATGATTCTTTTTTCAGGTGACTGTTGCTAGTTACGGGGCTCAACGTTATGCGATTATAAACTTCCCTCTGCTACAGTTTTTCCATTTTCTGCGCCGCGGTTTTGTGAGAAACTGTCGGTTGACTAGTTAGCGGCTCTACGAGACACTACGCAAATTCAGGGTCTCCCCGGTGGCGTAGTGGTAACGTTGTCGCCTCGTAATCAAGTCCCGGGTTCGATATCCGGTGAAGGCACATGGCACAGTGGTTTGGATCCCACATTAAACTGTAGCTCCAGTCCCGATTAGCCTTTCTGTTCATAAAGTGGACTTAAAACAACAAATCAATAAATCAAACTAAGCAAATTCATCTACCAGTGACTCTCGGTATAGTGTAATGTGCAATGATAAATAGGAGAACGACAAAACTGCCGGAGAATGGGCAAGGGTGTACGAATGATCTCAACAGCTTGGCGAAGAACGCCAGTTTCTCACGAATGAACCGCGTGGACACATTTGTCGGACTGGGATATGCAAGGTGTTCCTTATGTGAATTTTTGGGGAAAGGGTCATGAAATATGCCCAGTTTTCCTGCACGTTGATGAAGGGTGCCGTGTAATGACATTTGCATAAAAAAGACGTTGATGTTGTCTGCAAATGTTATCCTTCACCATAACATCCCCACTTGGTCAATTTGACAGCAATAACTTTCCGAAAGGGTTTTGCTTCATGTTCTTACACTCCGGGCTAACTCTTAGTGAATATCAGATTTATTTGAGCCGCTTAAAGATAATATGAGAGGGAAGAAATTTTAGACAGATGAAGCACTGACAAAAGATATCAAGATATCCTGCAGTGGCTATGGCAGCAGTCTAGTGTCTTCAACGCCAAAGAACTCACGGAACTGACACAGTGATAGCAGCTATGCCTGTATGCTCATGGAGATTCCTTTAAAAAAACTCACGTAGTTTTGTCCTTGTAGGACTTGTAGTCTTGGTCGGTCAATCCTGAATGACCCTTGCAAATGTGCTGTTTGAGAAAAGATCAAACTAATTCCATCTGTATTTTTACGTCGCTTTTCTGCCAATTTAGCTAATCGCGACGACAAGGATAAAATTGTGAAATAGATGGAAAGACAAAAACACATTATGCCTTGACAAAGATTCGAATCCAGGAATTCTGGCGCTACACTTACTTCTCCGCCACAGAAGACGACCAAGCTATTTACATTTTTCAAATTATTTAGAGAATATTTTTGTTCACTGTAAATTAATGGAAAGACCAAAAATCATCAAATGAAATAGGTCTACAAGTTAGATAAAACTAAATTAATGCTTACTGGAAGAAAGCAATGTTTCGTTTCTTTTCCTTATGCCTCAGGCCTCCCCGATGGCGCAGTGGTAGCGTCGTCTCCTTGTAATTAAGGGGTCCTGGTTTCGATACCCGGTGGAGGCACATAGTGGTTCGGATCCCACTTTAAACTGTAGGTCCAGTCCCGATTAGCCTTACTGTGCATAAAGTTAACTTAAAACACCCAATCAATCAATCAAAAACCTTATGCCTCAGTTTGCACAATTTCTTTTGGATACTTTCTTCTTTTTCCCACTGTTTCTTTTACTTAATGGGTGTGAGTGATCGGAGTTTATGGATCCGGGACGGGATCGATACGGTATATAAAACTATCCCGATCTTCAGGACAGAAAATTTCACGTATTTCCCGACTAGTTCAGAAAATTTTATCGATAGGTAATGTTCAGAATTTCCTAACACTACTGAAATTATTGAGTTCCACGCACATTTTGTCCCCAAATAAATTATTTTCGGTATTTTGATGCCATTTCTAGAGTCGTTTTCACGTTCAGAAGACACAACGGCGCTTATGGAGAAACCGCACAGTGTTGCCAATACAGCGCTAGCTCATGTCGCCGGGAAATGATGACCTTCCTTCATAATGAAGGTGTTACATATTTTGTATATATAATGATAATTATATGTAATTATTAATATTAATATTATACTGTGAACGTTACAGTTACCCTTTTTACTATGATCCATTGCGATCACTACACACGCGAGTGTAATGCACGAATATGACACTTCAGAAATCACTTAAAAAAGTAAAAATCACTGAGAGCTCACACAACTGAAAACACTTTTTTGGGAGAGGGAAAAAGTCTAAACAGACCAAAGTAGATTTCTCACTCAAGTAAGGGGAACCTGACATATGGGTTAAATTCAAGCTGCAACCCAAACAAACAAATGAGTTATGGCCCACGTGAACTGATAAGACGTGAATGACTCAAGCAAGGCATGTCATATTTCTATCTTGAAGACCCATATTTTGTCACGTGTTGGAAAGACTTTCAAAGGTTAATATGTTGTCTATGAATTTATGTGTACGTTGGAAACTGAAAGGTGATCTTTATTTCAGTATTAATGTCGACAGTAATGTAAACGAAAACAACGTGTATTTGCGACAGCACTAATGTTGCTCACAACAGCAGCATTGGAAATAATTGTCAATTATTAAATTTAAGTAATTTCAATTCTATTATAACAAACTGCATGAAGTTCATATTTTTACTGAATGGAAATAAAATAACAACTCGAAAACTTGGTGGTGATAGCCGGAATGCTGCGGTGAGTCGGCTCAAGATGGCCAGACAACGTCTCCTTACTTCGCGCGCGGTTCGGGTTAAAAAGAAACTCCAAATGCATGGAAGTAATATTTCTGGGAACCTTTGAGTGGTTATAAAAAATAATTTCATTATTTTCTCCACAACTTTGTCGCTGGAAGTTTTTACTTGGAATTACAGAACAAAAAATGGCCAGCGACGACATTTTCTACTGCACGAATATAAAAAATCTCCACATACTTCATTTGAATATTTTTTAATGCGAATATGCTTTAAAGTATTGATAAATTCTGAGTACCACCACCACCTATGACAATTAAAAAACAGTGTCAATTTTTTTAATAATGAATGCTTCAATTTTACGGCATGTTTCAACGTTAGGAATGAAAACAATGTAAAAATTGTGTTTTCAAGGAAAATTTGCGTTTTTAATTTATCTAAAATTATGTAAGCAAGTTACCAGTTTTTTGTGTTCACCATCGTATTCTCTACAAAATTTCCTGCAAAACTGCAGGTACCGATTTTACTTAAGCTAAATTTGTAAATCCAGAAATTTCACAACAGCGCGCTCATATTTCCCATAAGCGTATCAATCCATAGGATTGTATGTTTATTTTATTAAGTCTCTCTGAACGCTTCATGTTGACCAGGGCATTCACTTGTTTTTCTCTCAGCTGTCTCAAGCCTCTTAGGCATGTTTACAATGCATTGTGTTGTGCCATGCAAACCTCCTGAGCATTCAGGAAATAGGTAACACTTCTGGGTTTGGTGTCAGCGGTTTGCATGGTAGCAATTATGATAATTAACACGATTCGGCGATTCGGCATCGAGGAAGAGCTCGATGGCCAGGGAATATAGAGGTGAGACAAGCTGGGAAGTGACTGGACTTTTGGAATTGAGTTGGTAGAGAGAGGAGGTCAGCAAGACAGGAGGTCGATAGTGGAAGCACGCTCTGGTCAACAAATAGGAGAGAAGCTCACAGAGGACTTCGCTATTTTCATTCAGCTAAGAGACTTCAGTTAGACAGGTAATTATCCTACACCCAGCCATGATACAGGTTCAACGGTTCACAAAATCCAACGAGTTGCCATTGTCTTTTCAGTAGTTTAATTCCTTTGTGTAATTTGTACCTTTCGCATGCCAAGCAATAACTCGTCATGTCAATGACGAGTGGTCTCATCAAGAGGATGAATGATGAGTAATTTACATCACCCCATCAATTAACTGGTTCAGATCCCACGAACTTTAAGGTTCGTTACGTGGTGGAGATTAGCGGGTCTTTTCATTTTTTTTAGAAATGAAAAGAAATTGTTAGCCAGTTTATATTAACCCCACCCCAAAGCTCGTTACGTGATGAAGATACGTGGGCCTTTTCATTTCTTACAGGAATGAAAAGAGTTTGTTAATCAGTTTTAAATTCAACCCCAC
Organism: Lepisma saccharinum; assembly: GCF_977018435.1. NCBI lineage: Eukaryota > Metazoa > Arthropoda > Insecta > Zygentoma > Lepismatidae > Lepisma > Lepisma saccharinum. The sequence continues at coordinate 17,917 of NW_028143488.1, read as the reverse complement.
CCCAAAATTTTGCTCATTTATTTAGTTTCGTTAGTATGTCCTTGCCATATTTTATTTTGAAAATACATAGGGCTTAAAGCTTTTGCATTTATGGGGGGAGAAGAATTTATATATGCCATGATAGATGTTTAGTCTAACATGAGGATGAATTCGATTAAATTTATCGACTTCAAGTTTGGGTCGATAATCAGCGAAATGTAAGAATGCGGAGGAACTGCGTCCTAGCTCCGTCGCGGTTACCCGCGTCGGGCTGGCGCTTTGGTATCAGGAGCGTCCGGCATTCCGCGTGGCGGAAGGTTCGATGTCGGATTTGAGGGAGGCCCATTTCATCAAAAATGTGGCCGGCCCAGGGACGTCCGTGGACGATTCCCTATCAATCTGCTCCTGGTAGCTCTGTGGTTCACTCACGAACCCGGTACCATGGCTACGACAAATTCCCACCTGGGAAAATTTTACCATCCAGAATTTTAAATAAGGAATAAGGGATAGGCATTTAGATTTGAAGATTTCTTGCAGTGACAGTGATTTTAGAAATTTTTTTTATATGATCTTATGATCTTGGATACGAAAATTATTACAACGTTGGTTAAGAGGATGCAGTAAGCTACAGTGAACAGTAAACGATTTTACCCTTAATATTTTAATTAATTAATAACGTGGATTAAAAGTGGATTTTAAAGTTATTTATGAATGAGGAAAATAAATTAGTGCCACCGAGTCAGAGTCAATCGGCACTATGGTGCATTTTAACGAGTCATGGCACAGAGTATGCTTGTTTGAGTCAATATTTTGTTTTTGTTATTATTATTAATTGAAATTCCGAAAAAGTTTAATTTAAATTTGGTTTAAAACTGACCGTAATTTGTAAATAATTTAGAATGCTTGAACTATAACTGCTAAGACTATTGCAACCAGGATTTTTCATTTACACCAATCCATGTTAAAACTACGGAGAATATCGCCGATCCTCTCAGCAGAGAATGTGGAGAAAACGTAGAGGATGTCAACACTGAAGAGGACATTCCCGAACCCAGGACACTTACTTTATTTGATGCAAGCACAGATGTCGCAGAACATCAGAGACAGGATTCTTTTTTTGGCCCAATTATTAAAGTTTTGGAGGACCCAGACAGGGACGATGGAACATTACCTTTACACATCCAGAGGCAGGTCTATCATCATGTGTTGGAAGATGGATTATTATATAGACAGCAGAAATTAGGAGCTACTACCAAGAAATTATTATGCATTCCCATGACGTTACGTGATTCTGTGATTGAGACACTTCACGCTTCACCCATAGGAGGTTCTCATCTTGGGTTTACCAAGTGTTACAATGTGGCCTTACCAAGAATTTATTTTCCAAATATGAAGTTATTTATACAGAGGAAAATTAGGGAATGTATAACATACCAGCAGAATAAACGCCGTCCAGGTCTACCAGCAGGGGAACTGTGCACTTTTCCCGCACAGAAGCCATTTCAGCGGATTTGTCTAGACTTTTCAGGCCCATATCCTCCTTCATCCAATCTTCGTCATCGATACATAATCGCTGCCACAGATTTTGGGACGCGCTATTTAATAGCCAAACCAGTTGCAGATTGCACGGCCAGTACAGCAGCAGAATTTGTGTACGAAGAGATAGTGTTACGCTACGGAGTCCCACAGGATATCTACACGGATCGCGGATCTGCATTTAAATCTAAGCTTTTCCAGAAACTTGGCACTAAATTGGGAATCACCATTAAGTTTTCACCAGTCGGTCTTCATAACTCTATAGGTCTTTCGGAACGTAACCACGGGGTCTTACAGAGTATAATGAAGTGTTATGTCAACTCAAAACACACAGATTGGGTCCAATATTTACAGCCAAGTGTATTTAGTTACAATACTACCAGGAATCAGAATTTGCGGTATAGCCCATTCTTTTTAGTACATGGATTCCAACCTACTTTGCCCTGGGAGCTTGCATTGCACACACCAAGTTGTGAAAATGTGGAGAATGATGTACGGTTCCGAGTATTGGAGAAAGCAAGAACCAATGCTACGGATAACTTAGCAAAACGTCATGTTGAAGTGAAGAAATATTATGATCAGAAGAGGAAACAGATCAAGTTTCAGCCAGGCGATCAAGTATTAATTTTTGACAGCACCCAGAAAATTGGAACCGCACGGTGCTTTTCAGGTATTTATAAAGGACCAGCCACAGTTATTCAAGAAGAGAATCCCAATACATACCTGGTGGAATTCCAAAACAAGCGCGGAAAGACAGTAGTGGACTCTATTGCCGTCCAGAGACTCAAAAAATATTATGCGCCAGATGACGGTGAAGGCGAGGAAAATTTGGCAGGTGAAGATGAAGATCGTCAAGAAGACAACGCGGACTCACGCACGGATAATGGTCACTAAAATTGAAAATTCATATAAGTAACAGGTTTAACATTTTTAATTTCACTTGCGTGACATAATAATAATTTATAATAAAATAGCACTAATAATATTAAAGATTAAAAGCAGACTTATTATTTAATAATGTGCTTTAGGCACAAAAGTTTTGCAGTATGTACTAATACTAGCTCAGCGAATACATCACTGGAATTTTATAGTTACTCTTCAGAAGAAGGTATATGATTACATTAGCAAAGTTTATTTTTAAGCGCCAGTTATGAGAATATTTATATTATATGAATATGTAGACGTCGACGTCAAGATTTTTTTTGCGCTCCAGTTACAAGTATTTTCCTTCGGATATTGGATCTAGACCGATAATCCTGGAAATCCATTCTGCCATCGCAGAATGATTATGAGTAAACCACAACGGTTTTAGTTTAAAGCTTTGCCACAATAATATGCTAAGCATATTTTAGAATGAGTAGAGAGAATTAAAGATTCTTCAAGTTTCAGTGATGTTAGTATTTTAATGCATTTAAAGATCGCATAAATAATAATTATTATTTTATTTCAGGTAGTCAGGAATTAATCAGTCTCAATTTTTTTTCCTTACCTTGTACCTCAGTACAGTTCGATTGATTTAAGTACTTAAAAGTAAAGATACCACCTGAACTTAAATAAGAGAAGTTTGCAGTAAAATTTAAAATAACATAAGTTAAACAGTGCTAATAAATTTAGAGAATAAATAAATTATATTAAATAAATCAATCACGCAGATAATTTGAGCCTAGAGTCAGAAATAATTAAAAGTTGAGTTAAAATATCTACTACTTAGACTAGGCAAGCTTAAAGTACGTGTTAGCTTTGAAGAACTGTTTGTTTTGATTGCCTAAGCAACATGAAAATAATTGCGATTTTAGTTATTTTAAACGGATTACTTCCACACGTAAAAGCTTCTAATTTTATTTATCTGTTGAACAAGTCCTTTGACTATCCTTATAATATAATTACAATTTTATTATTAACAACATTTATTATTAGTATTTTTATAATTTTCATAATCTGTTATTTTCAATGTCACCGCAAGAAATCTATTACTTATGACCATGAGTGTACCAACGAATTACAGTTAAGCAAACTTAATGATCCACCGTCCATTGATCAGATTTACGACGATGTTACACCAATTGTTGAAGTGGTACCATTAAAAACAATAAATCCGCCACTGCCGCCTCCACTGCCTCAGTCCATTATTATTCAACCTAGGGTACAAGAAGAAGTTCAGGATGCATCCAGAAATAGTTTAGTCACTAAAGACGACAGTATAGATTTGCCGAAGAATGTTTTATCCGTTAAAGATAGAGTTCAGAAATTTGCCGTAAGCAAGGATCCTAATGTTGTTCAAAACAGTCGCAAAATGGAAAGTGAATTGCCTATTTCACACTGTGTTCAGCCAGTTGTAAAAGTTAAAGAGTTATTTGCGAATCAGTCACCAGTAAAAGTCGAGAAAGTTTCAAGTGTTACTTTAAAAGCAGAAAGTAAGCCAAACTTTCAGGTTCCCGAACCTGTTGTTTCGTTTACAGACCACATTTTTTACGACTTCACGTTCGCCTAGAATTTTATATTAATTACGATTCAAATTTTAAGTATAATTCATTTTTTTACGTTTCATTGTACCTTATGCAAGGTTTATTAGTCATTTAGTTTGCTAACAGCTTCCCAACTGTTGTTATTTTACGAGCACGGAAGTGTTCAAGTAACACGCTGTCGTAAGCGCAACGAAGTTTTTTTTTCATCCAATTTATTACGTCATTTCAAAGACCTTGACTTTATTTCGAACTCCCGCAGCGCTTACTAGACTTTGTTCGTAGTAAGTTAAAGTTTTGTAAACAGTTACGCGTCATGCAATGTATCAGCGAACCATCGCCTTGCATTTTCTCTCTCCGTTCCTTTGCCCGCTGCTCGAAGCAGCGACCTTTTCCCCTCCACCCATCCCGAACGGAACCCGAACTTCCCCGAAGTCGCCGTTCACGGCAGCGAACTTGCCAGAGCTCTCGTTGTCGCCATAGAGAAATTTTCAGTTACGTCCAGCGACCACAAATGCAACCTTGCACAAATTAGAATGTCTGGTATCAGCGAATTCCTTTTCTGCACTCAAGCGCTTTTCCGAGTACTTTGAACACGCTGGAAGTCAGAAAACACTTAGCATTGAGATTACAACGGCCAGGGGCGGTCGTCCATTAAAATTTTATGGGATCAGTTTAGTTACGCATACAGCCATTATAATTTGATTTTTACGATAGAAGTTCATGTAGACAATGTTAGGGATATTTTGTTCTACATAAATAATTTTTGCCATAAAACGTCGCATTTATGCACTTCAGACTAATCACGACCAATAATTTTACAAAGGAACAACGAGACGAATATTTTTTGCGTTTTTCTCGCAAAATTTTCCCGTTTTTCATAGAGATATTTATAGTAAGTAAATTTTGGGAAATCGACGTACATTTGGTTTAAAACAGGATAAAGATAAACGAAATTTCGATAAAATCAGGGAAATTTTACAAAGGGCAATTTTAGCACTTTATGCACTTAGAGTAATCAAGATTATTAGCAACATGCCAGGCTAAGCCTCGGTGATTAGCACAGGCATGTGCAGCAAAAGTCGCCACGGCATCGTTAGCCTTTCCAAATTTAAACAGAGTGGTTTACCACAAATGTTGAATTTGAGAAATTATTATTATTATTATTAATATTTATTATTAGGAAGTTTAGTTTATTTACCCAATTTGCACCTTATTCGACAATGCAGCAATAAATTAATTACTTCTTACTGATTAACTTCGTGTTAATGTTAGTACAGTAGGTAATAACTATTAATTTGTATTTATATTTTAATATATTGCATAACTATTCTCTATTTATTTTGTTTGAACATACCTAAGGAATTGACACACCATTCTTATATGGGTCAAGTATACCTTTCCGCGGCGGGTCTGTTTTCACGACCAAGTGATTTGAGGTATACGGCGGACTCAAGAAGTTTTGAGTGGTTAAATTTCTTTTGTTTAAAGGAAATTTGAAATTGAGAAAGTTTTTATTATTTTTATTGTGTTTCAAATTTGAATTTCACTTTTTAATTCCCTGATGCTATATTTTGTTACCACCTGGAGTTTCAACGAAACTCAGAAGTAGCATTTACTGAAATTTTGTCTTACATTGCATATTTATGAACCACGGCAAATTGCATCGGCCTATCATTTATTAGGAGGCCATTAGAGGCTTGCCAAAGCAACCTTTTAGATACTAATAGCTTGCTTTGCGCAACACAAATTTTATTTATTTATTTTAAGGGTTCACACCATAATAATTTTTTTTAGAATTTCAACAGAATCTAGAACATGCTTGCAACACTTAACTTTGTTTATTAATTCTACATTTTGTAATTTTGAAGTGAAGTCTATTACTGACAATAAATTATTTCAGTTTATCAGAACACGCAATGGTATTTTAATATCAGGTTCAGGTCAATTTATTGTCATTCAGAATTTGAATAATAATTTGAACACGCACAGATCAGTTCAGCTTAACGAAGGCCAATCTTTATTTTTTAATTATCAGGATTTTTCGCAAATTATTGTGGATCAACAAATTTTACACACAAGAATGTTAGCTTTCGAACAAGTAAGAATGAAGGAAATTGAATTATTACCTAATATTCCCAAGAATTTATCTGATTTCACTATTCCCCAATGGACTCCACTTGAACTTGCTTTAAAACAACTTAATCAATCAATTAGTAAGAACATTTCATTTCAAGAATTAGTTTTAAACCCTTTGCCCATGTCTATATTAGTTTTTGTTATTTGGAATGTTTTATTAACCGCAACCTTAGGATATTATTTGTATAAACATTATCAGCTTTCTAAACAGATTCATTTAGAGCAGCGCAGTAATAATTAATAGGTTAAGGCAACACATTAATCATGGACATTAATATTTTAATTACGGTTGGATATTTTATTTAAATTTTCCTTATTTATTTTCAAAGAGTTATGGCAATTATTTTATCAATTTATTTTAATCTTATTTTATTTTTGATGAGACAATTTAATTTAATTTTAAAAGAAAAGGCAGTGGAAATTAGTTGGTTTTGTGTACATGCATACTTGAATTATATATACCCATCCTATTGCAATTTCCTTTCTTTGTCATAATTTTCCCTTTATTCAACCTAACCTGTCTATACGGAACGCCAGGGACAAGCAATGCCTACACCATCCATGGGCATTTTTCATGACGGACATCCGCAGGCAGTCTACTATTACCAGGCAGAAAGACTGAAGTATCATTCTACGAGGGAGACATGCAGACATTTTAAGTACTATTTCAAGAAGAGACTCGTTACCACCAATTCGAGGGAGACATGCAGACATTTTAAGTACTATTTCAAGAAGAGACTCGTCACCACCAATTTGAGGGAGACATGCAGACATTTTTAAGCACTACTTCAAGGAGAGAATCGTCACCACCAATTTGAGGGAGACATGCAGACATTTCTACTTATTACTGCACGGAGACTACCTTTTACAGGAAGGATGTAGTCAACCATACATTTCCCAGTATAGCGGACTACACATTATCAACAACACCTAGTGATGGAGCTAAATAAAATTCCCCTCCACACTGTTTGCAGTTAAAAACAACAACTTTTCCCCATCTCCCAAGTTCTACGGGTAATTTACTACATTTTTACATTGCCCCAATGCAGTCAAGACGACAAGCAATCCAGAAAGAAGAGGAAGCAGAGAAAACATACATTTTACAACCAGCAGTTCTGGTCACAAACAATAATTACAGAATTGTGCTACAGTGTTTCTACACATACACATGTGAGCTCCTATCATGTGTATCTATTTGGTCATTTAACATGCATTATGGGAAACAGTACTTTTCCATAGTCCTTATATACATTTTCAGTTTTGTGTCATGCATAAGAACTAGTTTTATATGCATTCAAGTTTACATTATATTACAAGGAAGCGACACGCGCCAGTGGTGTCAATTGACCAGTGCATCAATTAGTGCCTAATTTTTTTTTACGATGAAATTTTGCACTTTGAATAATAAACGGACATGCAAGCAATAAAAAACATAATTTCAGCACTTGCGAACATTTTAGAAAGCATGCTGTAGAGACAATATTTTATGCATATGTTTATTGCATGCAGATATGAGTGTGATATATTTTTTTTTTTTCCTTCTCACCAACATGGAATATTGAAAGCGACACATTTGTTCGCAGAACATTTATTTGATATTTAAACTCAAGCACATAGTTTTGTCATTTGGAAGATTATTAATTTTGTGTGCAGTCATACAAAGGTATTCACCAAGCCATATATATGTATATAGTGTACAGTTTAATGTAAGAAGAGAAAATTGAACGCTATAATTAAGTTTTACCAGCGACAGTTTTCAGTGTAACTCACTATATGCATTGAATATTGTATAATAATACATTGGAATGTGCAACACAGCCGTGCAAGTTCATATATTCTACGATGTTAGGAGTGCACTGGCTACCTAGTTCGTAAAACATACGCACTTTGATATGATCAGGTTTTCACACGGACAAAACAGTGAGATGTGACAATGTTTTACATGCTTACTTACGTGTACTTACTTGTGCACCTTTTTAAGGTTTTGTTATTTGTTTGAAGAGTCTATATCAAGTGGAACTATACATAAACATTGTGAATTCCGTTCCATCTTGCAAAGACGCTCCAGCCAGCCGTTGGCCTTGCGGAAGACACAGAGTCGTTATCGCGTGGCGAGGGATCACAGACTCTTGACTAGGAGCAGATTAATGAGCAATTCTACATGAAAACATTACGTACACGCACATGTGATACATTAAGAGTTTTATTACTTAACGACACGAACGTTTGTGATTTTTAGTCCTATAATAGTATATATTATTGTTTTTTACATCGTATAAACATACGAATTTGTTAGTATTAAGGGTATTATTCATTATGAAGTTTAGGGAATAAAAATTTTCTTTTTTTTGGGATACGGCAAACAACAGACAGTTATGGTGGATTTATTTTGTATATTTGGTTTTTTAAGAAAATATATGGAATTGGCGAACCTGAGTCATGTCAAGCTTTGCGATTTGACTTTTAAATTTTCAAAGGAAAATTTTTCCTAGGCGGCGCGAACGTATCAATCCATAGGATTGTATGTTTATTTTATTAAGTCTCTCTGAACGCTTCATGTTGACCAGGGCATTCACTTGTTTTTCTCTCAGCTGTCTCAAGCCTCTTAGGCATGTTTACAATGCATTGTGTTGTGCCATGCAAACCTCCTGAGCATTCAGGAAATAGGTAACACTTCTGGGTTTGGTGTCAGCGGTTTGCATGGTAGCAATTATGATAATTAACACGATTCGGCGATTCGGCATCGAGGAAGAGCTCGATGGCCAGGGAATATAGAGGTGAGACAAGCTGGGAAGTGACTGGACTTTTGGAATTGAGTTGGTAGAGAGAGGAGGTCAGCAAGACAGGAGGTCGATAGTGGAAGCACGCTCTGGTCAACAAATAGGAGAGAAGCTCACAGAGGACTTCGCTATTTTCATTCAGCTAAGAGACTTCAGTTAGACAGGTAATTATCCTACACCCAGCCATGATACAGGTTCAACGGTTCACAAAATCCAACGAGTTGCCATTGTCTTTTCAGTAGTTTAATTCCTTTGTGTAATTTGTACCTTTCGCATGCCAAGCAATAACTCGTCATGTCAATGACGAGTGGTCTCATCAAGAGGATGAATGATGAGTAATTTACATCACCCCATCAATTAACTGGTTCAGATCCCACGAACTTTAAGGTTCGTTACGTAAGAAAAGCATTGCCCATAAGAGCCCATTGTGTCTTCTGAACGTGAAAATGACTAGAAGATTTCCTTTCCGATAATTAAGTATATCCAGAATTCTTATTTCGCGATCATTTTAAATTCCTGACCTATTCGAAATCCCGAAAGTAAGTTAATCATTTCTCGAAGATTCCCGGGACAAGACTTCTTGATCCCGCAAACTGAAGTCTGATTTCCGTTGGGTTACCGGACGTTTTCCTTGATAAGTTTAAAAATCATTATGCGACTGGTAGTATGTCAGAGGTCCCAGGTTCGATCACCATGTTCCTGAGTTCGTCAGTCATCCTCATCATTATAACTAAACCTCAAATTCGAATGTCGTGAAATAACCAGAATAGGTAAACTTTAATAAACAAACATCGTATCCGACGCATAGGCGGGCTGATTAACATCTGTGCATAAATTGGACTTGAATCTAGGGATGTACAATATCGGGAATTTGATATCGCGATATATCGTCAAGAAAATATCGTAGCAGACGATACGATACGATATTATTTCCGTACCGTGATATGGGTGATATATCGTCTCTCTGCACAATATATATCGCAAAAATATCGTGACGATATATCGTCTAGTTAATATCGCCTGGACGATAGTTTCTCAACATCGCGATATATCGTCTGGACGATATATCGTCGAACAGTACTTGAATCAGTTGAAATGTCGGTTCTGCCAACCGAAGGCTTCGTGTTTTGATGACGTTACTTTGGTCTGAATATGTGTTCCTTGCACCCCTAGCACGCATGGTTTTACCACAGAGAGCAATGTCATAAAACCGGACTCTTTTGAACGTTCGTACCGCCGAAAGGACGCACCGAAGACAAAAATAACACTCGCATTAAAAAAAAAAAATCATTATGATCCACTGGATCATTCACTGTGCCTGCACTTCCTTCTTCTTCCTCCATGATATGTGGCGCCGTTCTTTCCCTTCAACATGTTTACAGTTAATCGGATATCATGAGTAAGCAGTTGCAGTGGAAGGAATGTTTCAAAGCGACAAAAAAAGAAAAACATATTTGTTTCCACGCCATAATGAATTCACAGTGGCTTCCTCCTTAGATATAACACTGACATAGTGGAATCTTGAAGCCAATATATATGTGAAAAATTGATTGATTGATTGAGTTGGTGTTTTAAGTCGACTTTATGCACAGTAAAGCAAATTTGGAGTGGACCTACAGTTTACAGGTATCGAACCTGGGACCCCTTGATTACAAGGCGACGACGTTACTACTGCGCCTTGGGGGAGGCCATTGTGAAAAAGGCTACACACAGAAAACTAAATGCATCATATCTATTGATGCACCAGAACGCATCAAGTGTATTTTATTTATTATTTTGTTAAGAATCAGATTCACATTTGATGCAATTGGTTAAAATATTTTTTGATTATCGTAGGAGAAGCCCCAAAGGACATCACATGATGGAAGTGGAGCAAAACTGCGCCTAGCGTCAGAAAGGGGGAAATCGAGTGGTTAGATCGAAGCAGTACACGCTGCTGTGAAGATTGGTAACTGCAATCGGTGTTCCCTCTTTTCGCAAGGCCATTTCCTCTCGCCTATTCATTGGTGACCGTCTAGCGTCACCACTTGCGCAAAGACTTGTTCTCCGCTTGCTGTAAATTGATTAAATGTGTGAGAAGTAAATAATGCATGCAACAATAATATATTATCATATCATCACTCATCTCCATCTTCGCAATTAGCCGAAACTGGCACAAAAGCGAAGTAAAATAAACTAAATCAATAATTTAATCATAAATAAGTTATATGCACTAAATGTTACAATTACTATTATTTTGATATGTAAAGTTACATTTTAGAAAAACTAAATATGCTGACCAAGGCAGTAATTTATTTTATTAAAAACATAAACTAAGCGTAACGTTTCAACCTTCTAGCAAGGTCTTTTGTACTTGATACAGAGTCTGAAGAAGACCTTGCTAGAAGGTTGAAACGTTACGTTTAGTTTATGTTTTTAATAAAATAAATTACTGCCTTGGTCAGCATATTTAGTTTTTCATAATCATGGAAACAAGGCTTAATGGTGTTACATTTTAGCTTCCTTGACTAAAATATTGATTTTACCCATGCGTTATGTCGCCCCTCCTTCCTTGGAAACTTTTTAAGCCCCCTATATTTTTTGAGGTCATCATACACTTCCTCAACATAAGATAACAACATTGTGAGGCCGCTACTCACTTGTGCACCAGAAGTAATAAACCTTGTGGGGACATCATACACTTCTTCAACAGAAGATAGTAACCTTGTGGGGACACTACTCACTTTGCATCAGAAGTAATAAACCTTGTGAGGACATCATACACTTCTTCAACAGAAGATAGTAACCTTGTGGGGACACTACTCACTTTGCATCAGAAGTAATAAACCTTGTGAGGACATCATACACTTCTTCAACAGAAGATAGTAACCTTGTGGGGACACTACTCACTTTGCATCAGAAGTAATACACCTTGTGGGGACATCATACACTTCTTCAACATAAGGTAACATCCTTGTGGGGACACTACTCACTTTGCATCAGAAGTAATAAACCTTGTGGGGACATCATACACTTCTTCAACAGAAGATAGTAACCTTGTGGGGACACTACTCACTTTGCATCAGAAGTAATAAACCTTGTGAGGACATCATACACTTCTTCAACAGAAGATAGTAACCTTGTGGGGACACTACTCACTTTGCATCAGAAGTAATACACCTTGTGGGGACATCATACACTTCTTCAACATAAGGTAACATCCTTGTGGGGACACTACTCACTTTGCATCAGAAGTAATAAACCTTGTGGGGACATCATACACTTCTTCAACAGAAGATAGTAACCTTGTGGGGACACTACTCACTTTGCATCAGAAGTAATAAACCTTGTGGGGACATCATACACTTCTTCAACAGAAGATAGTAACCTTGTGGGGACACTACTCACTTTGCATCAGAAGTAATAAACCTTGTGAGGACATCATACACTTCTTCAACAGACGATAGTAACCTTGTGGGGACACTACTCACTTTGCATCAGAAGTAATAAACCTTGTTAGGACATCATACATTTCTACAACAGAAGATATCATCCTTGTGGGGACACTACTCAATTTGTATCGGCAGTAATATACCTTGTGAGCACACAATACACTTCAACAACAAAAAGGTAAGCTTGTGGATCGAAAAGTTTCTTAAACGTATATCGAATTTCTATCGCGAATTGAAGCCATGACTTCCTTATTTCAAAGCATGCTAGCACAAAGTAAATTGATTGAATTTGTGAGATGTAAATAATGCATTAAAGAATAATATATTATCATAAATTAGAAATGTACATAAATCAATAATATTAGTAACAGTTACTGTTAGTATTTTCATGACGTGTAAATTTACATTTTAGCTTCCTTGAAAAATATATTGACTTTGCCCATGATACACCCCTCCCGCTTCTCCTTGGAAAATTTCTAAGCGCTTGTATACCCTTGAGCGCACTATATATTTCTTCAATGGAAGATAACAACGTTGTAGGGACACTACTCACTTTTCTATCAGAAGTTATATCCCTTGTAAAAGCACTTTTTAAATTATTGACTAATTTAATTTAGTAACACTGTTGAGCCTTGTTTCATGCCTTGGTCAGCATTGTAATGCTTAATTGACTTCAGATACAAATTAACATTTAACTTAAAGCAAAGCATGATTCGAAATGTATATAAATTAAACACAAATAGTTTGTGAGAACAATGAAAGATACTTTGCACATATATCACATTTTGCATCGTTTTTTTCTGGCTTTTTTGGCTAATCGTGACGATTAGATAAAATTGATGAAGTGACACTGGAAGAAAATAATCGAACTCAGAACTTTATTGAATCGATTTCGAGTCCTATATCCCTCTGCATGATTCCCACATCATATCACATGGTATTATTATTATTATTATTATCGTTAATATTATTATTATCATCATTATTATTATTTGTAATCCACTTGCTATGTAGCTTTTTACTTTTTGTCTTCATTTTAAAACAGAGAAGTTTGCATTTCTTCATAAAATAGCACAACACTCGTTATTATAATTATTTTGCTAACTTTATTTGTCAGCCACTTATTTACATCCAAAATAATTTTACCAGTGCTCTTGTGTCCGTCAGATCTCTCCTATTTCATGTAACATCTGTTTCTCTTTTCCAGTGATTTATTCTCTGCAAGACAAGTATTTACGATTTTGTTTATGAAAAATATCATAAACGACAAAAACTGCAAAAATCGACACAGACTAAAAGAATTTCCTCTCTTTTATTGTCAAGTACCAACAGGGTAGCATTTTCAAACTTATTTACACATCGGTCCCCACAGCGTCTGTACAGAATCAATCGTGTGTATGGAGTGTATGTGTAAATTTTCATATATCTAATGAACCTTGTGGGGACCCGAGGCCACCTGATTTCACAGGCCTTGTGGGTACTGGTGTCCCCACAAGGATAGGAAACGTTTTTCTTGTATAATTTGCTCACAATGTAGGTTACTTTTAATTTTCAGGAGTTTATAGTTTTACTGTCTTATTTGTCACATATTTTCAACAAACACATCAGACTACGACTGTAATTTCCCCCGGTCCCCACAGTGTATGTGCACTAACAGAGTCCCCACAAGGTAGCATATGCACGTATGGGTATGGGTGTGTGTGTGTGTGTGTGTGTGTGATGGTGTGTGTGTGTGTGTGATGGTGTGTGTGTGTGTGTGTAAGTATTTTTTGTGTGCAAGATCTATATATGCGTTTTTGTATAGTTTTCTTTGTTTGGTTTTTGACCTCTCGACTGCATGAACAGGGGTATTGCTGGAGCCAGCAGAATTTTCAACAAGGAGTTGTACTGCTATTCAGTGGCTTATAAAAGAAAACGTGGAAAAGACAGTTTTAGCAGAGAACAGAGGCTATCTTTAAGAAACTAGAGGCAGGCTGCAACTTCATTTGGTACACCAATGATTGTAAGCTATTACAATTAGCCAACAGGGGAAACTATTTTTTTCTTTAATCTCATACATACATGTATTCATGACGGTCTAAGAATTACTTACGTGAAATTTCGTATTTCCACGTTGCACAATTTAATGGTTATTTCTGATTGAAATTAGAACCATTGAATTGTGCAACATGGAAATATGAAATTTTATGTAAATAATACATACATGTAGTTTTTATATATCAGTTATGAAGTCCCTATGGGAAACAGGGTTATACTATATATATATATACACACACACACAGTGTGTCAGAGAAAAAATATACCAATAAAGAATTTAAATAACTCAACAATCGTTAATGATAGAAATGTCAAATAACGTTTATTTGGAAGAGGGAAGAAAGGATTTTTTTTACCACCAGAAGGAAAAAATCGTAAATAATTAAGCGCATACGCGGCTTTGTTCGTGAGTAGTCTGTACAATGGCGCCGTTTACTGTTCGTCAGAAAGTTGAGTGCTGCTTTTGGTTTGCAGAATTGAAGTCTCCTGTAACGGTACAAAGAAGATTCCGGCAACAATATGGACAGGAAGCACCAGAACATCATTACATTGTTAAATGGCATAAACAATTGCTGGAAACAGGGTCTTTGTTGAGGAAGAAATGTAGTAGTAGGAAGCGTGTGAGCGAGGATAAAGTGGTTGCAGTTCAGGAAGCTTTCCAGAGAATCCCGCGTAAATCTGTGAGACGTGCTAGTTCTCAACTTCAAATTCTACGTTCTACTGTGCATGATATCGTACATAAAAGGTTAAGGCTTAGAGCCTACAAGTTACAGCTTGTTCAGAAACTAAAGTGCAGTGATAAACCCGCTCGGTTTGATTATGCTAGTGAAGTGCTATCACGCATTGATGATGACAATGAATTCCTGACACACGTAACATTTTCAGATGAGGCTACCTTCCACATTTCTGGAAAAGTGCATAGGCATAACTTTAGAATATGGAGTGAGCAGAATTCCCATGCAGTTATTGAACATGAACGCGACAGTCCAAAGTTGAATGTGTGGTGTGGTTTGACACGAGATTCCGTAATTGGGTCCTTTTTCTTTGAGGAAGCTACAGTTACAGGTGCAAGTTACCTGCAAATGTTGCAACAGTATGCTGTACCTTGTATACCTCATGGGTACATGTTTCAGCAGGATGCCCCCCCCCACATTATGCGATTATGCCCGTTGTGTTACTAACTTCCTTAATAACAATTTCGCTGGTAATTGGATTGGGAGGGGTGGACCCATTAAATGGCCACCACGGTCACCAGACGTGATTCCTTTGGGGTTATGTGAAGACTATGGTTTACCAAACACCTGTGCAAGACCACAATGATCTCCGTGAAAGAATTATCGATGCATGTGGCTCCGTCACTCATCAAATGTTGAAGAACACTTGGATGGAGGTTGAGTACAGTACAAGAGGTGAGACAAGAAACTCTCCCACCGATGTGCTGGGTCGGAAACGCGGCAAGCGCATGCGCGAACTTCCCCTATCGTGCACACAGGCAGGGTTGCCGAACGTCTTAATGTTGTGTGAGCACCGAGAATGAACGTGATCGACTTGCCTGTCTTCATTTAAAGTGTGTGGTTTTTTTTTTGTGTGCAGTGTACTTGCTAGCATGGAAGCTTGCAGTTCAGAGAAAGCAAGTAAACTCTGTGGACGGAAATTAATCTGAAGCCAAGGGCGAGAAATTGTATATAATGTCAATGCATTTATGAAAGACAAGGTGGGAGTTCGTATGTCCGAAAAACAGTTGCAAAGGAGGGTGGCTCGCGCATGTGGTGTTTCATTCAGCAGTGTGAGAAGAATTGTACTAATAGAAAGTAAAGCATTCACTACATTGAAGAAACACTTTCATACGCCCCATAGAACACGACCTCGCCAAAAAATCAAGTCATAGACGAGTTCGATAAGTGTGTTGTTAGGCGTGTTGTGCACGAATTTCACCTTACGGACGGGGAAGGTATCCGAAGGGTTTTGAAACAAAGAATAGAGTTCCAAGGCAGTGTCTGGTGTGTGCGGAAGATAATACGTGACCTAGAGTTTAAGTGGGGAAAAAGCGGAAAATAATAGACAATTGCTTATAGAAAAGGACGAAAAAAGAAGTTTACGTTCATCGTACCTCAAAGCCATAAAAATCTTTCGTCGACAAGGACGACCCATTGTTTACGTTGACGGACTTATTTTCACAGCTCGACAACAAAGAAAGAAGCTTGGGTGGATGGAACCGCGGCTGCCGTCAAAGCACCGGTGTCTAAAGATCAACGTGTAATTGTTGTACATGCTGGTGGTTAATGTTCAAATCTGGAAAATCTTTTGGCGATTACGACCATGATATGAATGCCCAATTTTTTTTTTTATTTGATATATTTTATTTTACTTCACGTTTTGTGCCTCTTGGCTAATTTGCGAAGATGGGGATGAGTGATGAAATTGATGAATGGACATTTACAAACAACCATGACCGAGCAGGATTTGAACCCGGGACCCTTGGCGTCACAGCGCGATGTGCTAACCACTCAGCCACAGGGTCCGGGGAAAATTTTATCCCAAATTTGACACGAAACAGTGTTGTTGTTGTTGACAACGCCTCACGCCATAACGTACAAATAAATCCTGCGCCTTCTTCCGCCTCCCGAAAAGACATTATGATTCATTCAGTGGCTCGTTCAAAACAACACCCCCTTTGATGCACACATGTTCAAACCAGAATTGTATTCCTTGGTGAAAATTAACAAACCCCGTTTGAAGATGTTCAAAATTGATTCCATCTTAGCAGAACACGTCATTCAGTTGTATGTTTACCACCATACCACTCAGATCTTCTTGCTTAGTTTCCTTGTGTTCTCGTTCTGCGTAGACATTTGACCCATATGCACTGCCAACCCTGCTTCTGTGCGTCCTTCCCCTACGTATGGCTTGGGCTTCAGGCCGCGAGGAGTTTCTTGTCTTACCTATTCTACTGTACCGCCTTGATGTTTGTCGCGCCACCAAAAGAGCACACATTGAGATCTACTAAGGTGAAATTCTTTTCTTGTTCTTTGGTTAAAAAAATTCTATGATTTTCTCTTCCAAATAAACGTTTTTGACATTTCTGTCGTTAACGATTGTTGAGTTATTTAAATTCTTTATTGGTATATTTTTTCTCGGACACACTGTATATATAAATTGCCTTAAGATTTTAAGTTGTCAAACTTCTGTTCTTTTTTTACTTGAATGCCTGCATTGCTGTTTGTTATATTATATCTAATTAATATATCATAAATATGTACAATAAATAATAACTGTTGCAGTAAGCCAGGTCAAATTTTCAGAATACTCCACTGGTCCAGTAGTGATTTGGTCCATGGCCACTCATTACTGTTTGGTATGGGAAGACAGGGATACACAGTGATGGAACCCTATAATTAGGTCAAATTTATCTCGTTTTTGTTAATATGTAAATGGAATAAAACCTCACACTTCCTTCAAGTATTCAGATAATGTTACAATTTCAATTGTTAATCAAACTACCTGTCTATAGCAATTATCATTATCTATATCTGATATTTAAAGTAGTGTTTTG
>NW_028143487.1:0-83834 GCF_977018435.1 Lepisma saccharinum | reverse complement strand
ACCTGCCATGCCTCAAACCTTATCTACATCCTCACCTGCAACATCTGTGGTGATTTTTACCTGGGGGAAACATCAACGGCCCTCAACCTCCGCATCAATAACCACCGCTCCTCCACCCACAACCTGGACTTCACTGTCGCCGTCCACACCAACCACCACAACATCAGTTTCAACGACTGCTTCCGGGTAGCGATCATCCACCTCCTACCCCAACCAGCCAACACCTCTGTTCGCAAAAGATGGGAGAGGGCCTATATATCGGCCATGAGTGCAACCACTCCACCTGGCCTGAACAAGGCCACCCAGTAATGCCCAACCCTCACCCACCCTCCCACCTCATCCTCCCCACTCACAGTTTACGACGAGCCTGGTGACGAAACAGTGTCTTTTTCGTTCTACGCACCGCTTCTTCTTCATGGGGACCTGGCAACTCTGCAGGACCCCAACTTCCGGTTCCGTCTTCTGTTTCTTCTCACACCGATGATGCTATAAATTAGCGAAAATTTTGAATTTTCCTACTGTCCGGTGAGTGTTTTCCTTTTACCTTATTTGATTTTTATATAATATATATATATATATATATATATATATATAAAAATGGCAAAAACGTACTTTCACCTGCTGGGATAAATGTTAACATGTAGTGAGGCAAAAGTTCACATGTAGGAAGGAATTTAAAAATGATGTTAGCAAAAAGAGTTTAAAACTTGTACTGAAATTATTTCCAATACTACTTATTTACTTACTTACTCTCAAGCATCCTCAAACCTGAGTTTTTTATGCCAACAGCAACACAGTATTCCATCTGTCCCTATCCTGGGCAAGATGAATCCAATAATTTCCATCCTTACCAATTTTCCTTTAGGTCCATCTCAACGGTATCCCTTCAATTTGTCTTGACCTTCTTACACGTTTCTTACCATCAGGTTTCACAATGAGAATCCTGCAAACTCCTCTTTCCTCTCCCTTTCATGCCACATGGTCTGGCCATCTAAGTCTTCTTGATTTAATTATTGTAATAATATCTGGACATAAATACACAATATGCAGTTTTAATTTTTGTTGGGAGTCTAACTTCCAATGTATGATGGATACTGGCACTGCACACTATTACCCCCTTAGTACTCAAATAATAATAATAATGGCATGGCCCAAAACAAAGGATAGCCTAGGGATCCAAATTTTATATACTCTCCTTAGATACAACAGAGAAAATATTTATTTCCGATCTCATGTTGCAATCAAAAGTCACACAATGATTGTTGCCTTTTCTGGAAGACACTACCCTATTCCTTTTAACCCTATGTTATTTCTTGCAAAACTAGAAGTAAAGTGCGACATGGCGAAGTTGCACAAAAATGTAAACATGCAGTGAATATGTAGTGAGATGTTCGTTTCATTACTCCAAACAGTTACCATCACTAATAGCTACTTTTTCTATATAAGTGGCAAATATAGTGCATGGATTAAATCCGCACATACTCTACTGCTTCAAATGGCTTGAATCTTGTTAGCACATTGGCATAGTGTTTAACCTGACAAAATCTGCAAAAGTTCCTTCCCTGGTTTTCAAAGAAGAAAAAATAAAAGTACTGGGTTTGAATCCAGATCTGGGCATGGGTGTTCCTTCATCGATTTCATCATATTATCACTCATCATCGCCATTGTGATTAGTCAAAGGTAGTAACAAAGTGACGCTAAATATGAAATAAAATCAAACAAAATCGACTATGCTGATAAAGATAAGGTTCCCTGTCATGGTCTTCTTCTCATCTTAGATCCTAGCTAAATTATCAAATCCAAGAGCACGGGAGGTGGTTCACACTAAAATTTGGTGTCCTCTCTTTCAGCACAATGAACCACAATGGTGCCTGTGCTCTCTCGAACAATACAGTTTATGAGGCACTAAAACAAGAAACACTACTGTGTTATGTGGAAATTTTATTTTCAATGCAAGCTCGCATTTTGAAACTTTGATTTTCTTTTTGTACTACCTTTGAAGACTATGCATTGAACTCTATCAATAATGTTTATTTTCTTTTTATATCACAATCTTAAAAATAACTATACTTAATGTCATTTAAATGTCATTGTTGATCAGAGGAGTGAATTGTTAGTAGTGAGTTTCACTATTGTATACGGTAAGGATACTATGGAAACGCAACTCTCAGAGGCTTATTAATAAGAGCAATGAAATCGTCAAATTTTTTTACTTACGTGTCATAATGAAGATACTAGGAATGCTGACAACCTAATTATGATGACGAGAGCACATAGAACCACAATGGTGCAGAAGTAGAATGGAGACAGCACTTGATTATGTAAAGGTTGGTGTAGGATGCATATTGAACACCCTGGAACTTCATTCATAGCAGATTTTTTTTTAAAGTTATGATACATGTTTTAAAGTGAAAGTACAAAATGTAATTCTAGTAGTCTGTTATAAATAGCAGATCATTCCGATTGCATTGGAAGGTTTCCTTCACAATGCTGTTGCATAGTTTTAACTGATTGATGAATAATCTTCTGCTACAGTGCATTTCACAGTCAAGGCATCCATGCAGTGGTGGCTAGCATGCCGGGCAGTGAGATAACTTCTCTAGGCATTTAGAACCACAGCTTTACACTAACCTTGGCACTGGATATGTCAGTGTTTTAGTATCCAGATAGCTGGTGTCCAGTTTGCATGTGTTAAATGCTAAGTCGTTAACAGGTGTTTTGAGTGCTTTTCTGCAATCTAACAATGTCACAAATTTATGTACAATTTACAACAACGAGATTTCTTGCAAGACTCTTATGTCATTACAAATTCTTGTAGAGATGTTAGAAGGACTTTTGCAGCAGAATTCTCAGATGTTCCTGTTCCACACAGAGATAGTGTTGGAAGACTTGTGAACAATTTAGGAAAACAGTGTCTGTTCTTGATAAGAAGTGAAGAGTGAAACTGTGTGTGCTTACTGAGGAGGAACTAGAGGACATTGGAGCACGATTAGAACATACTCCTCAAAAATCCCTCTGGTTCCTTGTACAAGAAACAGACATTTCTGTGGGGCAAGCTACTAAGCTTTTAAACTTGAAACCCTACATTAGAAGAATGAAAGGAATATATTAGGAGAGAAGTTGAAGCAATTTCGGAAGAGGAACTGATACATGTTAGTGAAAATTTCCTAAAAATATGCCATAGATATGTGGATGCAGGGGGACGAAATCCAGTTATGCGGTTCTTGCATCCAGTTTGCCAGCAGATGCACTCTCACTGCCTGGTGCACTAGCCACTGCTGCAAGAGCGACTTGACTATGAAAGGCACTGTACACGTACCTCAAAAAACTGGAAATATATACATCAAATTTATATCATACCTGAAACCCTGCTTTCAATGTTAAATAGGGTGAAAAAAGAATGAGAAAATCTACTCTGGATTTGTTAAAAATATATGTTTCTATTTGTGTACATATATTTACTTAATTCTAAATTATCTTTAGTACATTGAATAGAGCTCTTTCTACATGTTTAGTACATTGAATACAACAAATTATATTAAAAGTAAAAATCTTGGAAATATACTTATGTAAAAAATGAACAAAAAAATATTCTCTTTTATTTCATTCTCTGTGTTAAATCGAAATGCAACAGACTTCAATTGTTGCATTTAATGATAAGAGCCTTTGTATCTTGAAATAGGAAGAAGAGCATTACTTAGGGATATTTCAAACTGACACTCTTAAGGATTATAAGCTCACTGGAGTAATGACCAAATTACATAAATAAATATGAACGAGATGAAAGCAGAAGGTATTCACATTGCTATAGCAGAGATTCTAACGAGCAAGGTTAACCAGAGGGTAAATGGCATATACCATCGTATATTCTCGACTACAGCTCTGCACATCCCAATACATTAATTAACACAAGACTTGTTCTATAAAAATTTGCTATGCTATACTAGGATATCATGTGTTATTAGCAAGCAAGATATTGAAAAATTCCACGTTGTATATTTTACATAATTGCCTTGAATATTTTCAAAATTATCCAAGAGCACCATCAGGGTTAGATATTGAGAACATATTTGCAACATGTGGTATGTGAGGCCATTTTTAATAGAAACATGGTTTGAAGAGGAACTTAAAAATGTTTCCTTTCCTTTCTCCAATCGTGAAATATTGCAAACTTTGCATTCAAGTCTGTTACTGCATCTTTCAATCCAAAATGTGTAATTGTGATTTTTATTTTAATATCTTCTTTCTGCCACTTCTTGCAAACTGGGATATGAGTATGAGTGATGCTTAAATGAAATATGTGAAGGGACAGTCACAAAAAAAAAAAACACTTATGCCCAAACTGGGACAAAATCCATGAAATTTTGATGATGTCAAACGTTGACTGCTTAAAGCACATGGCCACTGAGTTAGGTCCAATGTGTAGGGGCAGACGTTAATTGCATAATGCTCTTTTATTTTACTTTTTTGTTTTACATTCCTTCCCTACTTCTGTACACTGGTTAATTGTAATGATATAGATGTATGATGAATCAACAAATAGATATACGAACTGCTATGAAGAACTGAGATTGAAACCAGAACATGATATAACCACTGTATGATGAATGTTAGTGGGAATGCTATCCACACATCAGAATTTATGTGAAACAAACAAACGTAAACAAATGCTCTCCTCATCTTTACTTTCATGCAGAATGTAATGAGTGGAATGAATATCTACTCAAGAATTACATTATTATATCCACACAAGTTTTGTATTTTAATTTTCATAAGAATCAGTAAATTAACAGTGTTTTAATTAAATAAGAGTGTATATATATATATACATATATATATATATATATATACCATTGTCAAGAGTACAAATACAAATGTTTTTGAAGTGCAACTTGAAAACAAAGTAATATTTTGAAGGGTTATATCATCATTGGAAGTGTGGTTGGGGTGCATTGTTCTTGATCCTCCTGGTTCCTGGATTGGCATTCTATTTCTCCCGTATTTCTTATTAACAACCAAGATTGCAAAATTTCAACTTATTCCAAGTTCAGCGAGCCATGCAAAACTTCAAGTAAACTGTAAGATCTTGCATGTTTCACTTTTGGGAGGCAGAAGTAATATCATATCTTGGGGTAGTTGATTGATACTAAGTTCTGCAGCAGCAGTGGACAAATACATATGGGTTAGTACTAAGAAACATGCAAATTAGTAAATTTTTATTCTCTATTTTGATCTGTATATTATATAAAATGTAAAATAATTCTTTTTTTTTTTTTTTAAATATTATCCAATCCATAAACATTTGGTGAAGTGATGCACCATTAAAAAGTGCACAAAATCTGTTGACACTAAAGCTCCTGTAATATGTCATAAATTCAATGCCGAAAATTGGAAATCTCCCTTAAATTCATGGCCTAAAGTTCGTCACTCTAGTTTGGTGGGACAAAATGTTCTACACAAGCCAGGTCAAGCAATAATGGCTCTGCCACATTAACAAATATTCTGTTCTGAAGACAGTTTTTTAATATATGTTTTCCATAGATTTAGAAACATGTAGCTTGATAAAATTTCAAGTAAATTTTATGCATTAAATTAAAAATTAACTACCTTTAAGGTACAAAATACACCATGTGCATGCATACTGAATGTTCTTTCTTTCTCTTTCTTCTAAGATCATCTGTAATTTTCTGCTGACTTTTCTAAGTGATGCAATGTTACATATTTAATAACAGTCACATGCTTGGAGGGACAGTTGTCCCCCACTTGTTTAAATTCTTAACAACCAAAGCGCAACTGTCAACCAAACATGCAAGAGACTTTAACTTTGTAATTTTATTTGGCAAAGAAGTGCAACAGGACAACACAGTTAAGTTTAGAACAAAGACAAGGAAAAAAAAAAAACTACAAAAAAGCACTCATGTGCAGTATAGTATAGTTCACAATGGTGCAATTTCACAGTGAATATTGATGAGTGGCACTCATACTGCATGTTCCTAATTGATTGTTAGTTGCCTAATAAGGTTCTGAAGGTTTCAGAGATCAATAAATTAAAACTGAAAGTAAAATATATTTTATAAATATATTCTGCATGATCAATAATTTAGTAATTTCTGCTTCATATTACTTTTCTGCATCATTGTTCTAGAGTATCTATTGACCTTGGAGGAAGTGGAAGAAACACAGTGAACCATATCTTGAATTAACTAAACAGTTACCCTCCATCCACTGAGGCAAAATGGAAATAAGAACATATTGAGGTAAGTAAATGTTTTACTCTTTCTTTCCAAATTTACGTTTTCCTTTTCTTTTGTGTTTTCTCCTCTCTTCCTCCCTTCTCCTTGATGGATTTATTTCCTCCTATTTCTCTTTCTCAACTCAGATCTTTCTATTTCCCCCTACCATTGGCGGATATGCTTCCGCATATCTCCTCCCATTCTTGTTGGACAACTCAGTACAACTGAAATAGATAAAAATTAACCATCTTCAAAATCTTCCCTCTCTTCCCTTACCAACATAACCTCACCAGTCAAATACATTAAGTGGTAGATTTAAGATTCTCATCGAAATATTCAAGTTTGAGTCAGAGCCTGTGGTTGGCTGTTCTTTATGAATGCCTCTTCATCAATCACTAATTCTCTTCATCGCCAAAACTGGCAAAATTCTGACTAACAAAAATACTAAACAGACTACATGTATTCCTCCTATCTCTTTCCCTTGTGCTTGGAAGACACAGTTCTTCCTATCTCCTTCCTATCATCTTGAAGCTATCCTTGGATGATTAAGTTTTTCATGCATCAAATTCTTCCTTTTTGTGGATTTACTTCCCATATATCACTCACTTCCCCTTGGACAAATCAGTTCCTTCTCCTATGTGCATTTAATTCCTCCCATGTCTCTCTCTTCTTCTTGCACGATGCAGTTCTTCTTATATCTTACTTTTTCCAACATGATTATATTTCTCCTATATCATTTCTGTTTCCTTGGATCATACAGTTCTTTCTATCTCCCACTCTTTTCTCTCGTGGATTCCCTTCCTCCTCTCATGTTCAATACTCCTTGTTGAACTCAGTTTTTCTATATCTATCCCTTATCATTGGTGATTAATTTCATCTCCCTTCCTTCCCCTTGCAAGCCTCAGTTCCACGTTTTCCAGTGATATTTCCCTTCCTTCATTCTCCTTGAAGGACTCAGTCCTTCCTATGACCTTCTATTGCCTTTGGTGGATTTAGTTCCTGCTTCCTATGCCTCAGGGGACTCAGTTCTTCCTGTATCCCTTCTTTGCTGTGGTGAATTCCCTCTCATCTACCTCCTTGCATTTTCCTAGAAGGGCTTATTTCATTCCATATCCCCTCTTCCATTTGGTGGATTCCATTCTTCTCTCACCCTTCATTCTCCACAAAGGACTCAGTTATTCATATATCCATCCCATATCTACTGTTGATTTGTTGCATGCAATCTTTCTCTAGCCCTTATCGTCAGGGTCCACAGTTCTTCCACATTGTTCTCATCTTTCCTCTTATAGATTTCCTTTCTCCTCTCACATTCTGTTCTCCTCAGAGGATTCACTTCCTCCTATAACCTTGGTGGATTTACTTCATTCCATCTCTCCCTTTCTCCTTGCAGGACTCACATCTTCCCAACCCCCTCTTCCTCTTGGTGCATTTCTTTTCTCCTCTCAATTTCCATTCTCCACCTAGTTCTTCCTATCTCCATTCTTCTGCTTCACATATTCCATTCCCCCTTTTCACTTTCGATTCTCCATTGAAAACTCAGTTCTTCCTATCACCATTTTTTGACCTTGTGGGTTCCTTTCTTTGTTTCTCCTTCCATTATCCTCGGGCGACTCAGTCCTTCCTCTCTCCCCTCAACCCCTTTGTAGACTTCCTTCCTCCTACTCTCTTCCAGACTCCTTGGAGACTTCAGTCCTTCCCATATCCTTCCTTTCTCCTTGGTTGATTTTCTGCCTCTTAATTATTTCCCCATTCTTCTTGGAGGGGTCTAGGACATTTTTGTGCTGGACATCTTGGTGTGGTCATTTTAGTGACAGAACTTTTTCGTTCAGGGTAATATTGCTGCCATACATTTTGAAGCATAGGCATTTTAGTACTTATCATTTGTTTCTTTTGTTTTTTCCACAGCCCTTCACCTCTAACTCTGGCATGTAATGTAAGTCATAAACTTGTAAAATTTGTGAAGAAACATACTTGTGCATTATAAATTTGTGGATCCTTGAAATGAAGAACATTGTCAGCAAAATACAACAAAGCAGTCAAAAAAAATTGAATTTGGCAAAAATTGAGGTGATATGTGTACCTAACATCTATTGAAATAATTAGAAGAAAACTCTACTAGCATAGGAATGTTTCATCTTAATATGACTCGAGGTGGAAAAATTTGGAAAGCTAATTGGTATTTTATTCTTACATTCCTTCTGGCTCCTCTGGTACCTCATGAGAAAAATCACCAAAAATCGAAATTAAGAAACACATAAATTTTGGAAAATATTCACCATTTTGGATATTTCAGAAAACAACATTTAGGCGATAGTTGTGAGCAATAAAAATATGATTTTTGTGCTATTTTAATTTAAGTACATTCAAGAAACTAAATTTTAAAAAAGAAAGACCAAATGACTGAAATTTTAAACATTTTTTTGTAATGTGACACAAATACTTGCTACTATCAAGTTTTTTATTAGCCTATTGTTGGAACGGAAATCAAGGGTTAGAGCTGCAAGTGTGTGCAAATGAGAAAAGTGCTAGAAAATGGTCTAGGCACAAAGATATATGGCACTAATATCATCTGGCACCAAAACGCCATGGCAGTGATCTACATGGCACCAAGATGTCTGGCAGCAAAATGTCAGACTCCTTTCTGGATGACTCAAAGAATCAATTCTCTTTTTCCCCTTAACATCTCATTGAAAGTCTCACTAAGTCCTATCTCTATTTCTTCAACTTGATGGATTTAATTCCTCCAATCCCCTTTCATGCTCTTTGCAGGATACAGTTAATTGCATAGACTTGCCTTGTCTTTGATTTACTTCTACATATTTCCTTTCTTCTCTTGGGAGGACACAGTACTTCTTCCATTATTCCATTTTCTTTGGTAGATTCACTTCCCTCCATCTCTTTAAATTTTCTTGGAGGACTATTTTCATACCAAATTCCCCTCTTCCCCTAAGTGTAATTCCCCACTCGTATCTTCTTCTCATCTCTGCACAGGAGTCCCATTTTCTTGTACCCTACTCTTGTCCGACCTTCATTCTTCTTCGGGAAGGATTCCGATTTTCGTCTCTCCTTCCATTTTCCATGTTGATTTATTTCATCCCATTTCTCCTTGAAGAATTCCATTCATCCTATATTTGCCTCTTCTTCTTAGTGGAATCCTTTCTTAATACTTTCTTCCGTTTTACTCATTGGACTCAGTTCATCCTACAGCCTTTCCAAGTCCCTGGTTAAACTTCTTATCCCTTTTCTTCTTCTGAGAAGTTAGTTTTCCTTTCATTGCCATTTGTGCTTTTCCTTCATTCATTTTCTTCTATCTTCTTCTATTGTCCTTGGATAGCTCAGTAATTCTTATGTTCTACACTTGTGTTAGTGGTTTATTTCCTGTTATTTCTCTCCCTTCTCCTTGGGTACTCACGTTATATATCTATCTGTACCTGACCTCTCTATCTACTGTAAAATGCCCTCAATTTTCCATGGAGGACTTAGTCCTATTTATATCCTTTGACTGTACATGGTGAATTTACTTCATTTCATCTCCCTACTTAGTCCTACAGCACTTCAGTCTCCCTTTCTCATGATTTCTCTCCTTGGCGAAATCTTCTCCTTCTATCTCCTTCTCTTTTTTCTATTTGAAGTTTTAAGGTATTTCTATCTTCCTGTCTTCACCTCTTCCTATCTTTTCCCTTTATGTTTTGTGGACTCTATTCTTCATATTTCTCTTACTTCCATTTGCTTAAATTCTCTTTGATCTATAACCTTACATTCTCAACAGAGGATTCTTCCACTTGGCTGATATCTTTCCTCCTTTCACATGAAAGACTCAGTTCTTTCCAACTCCATATTTCAAATACATGGATCTCATTCATCCTCTACTCATGTTTATTCTCTGTTAGGGGTTCAATTCTTCTAATATCTTTAATTTGGTCGATTTTTTCTTCTCTCACATTACTTTTTCCATGCAGGACTTGCATCCCCTAATCTGTTCTCTTCCACTTGATGAATTCCTTTCTCTATGAGAAATCACTTCTTCCTATCTCCTCTCTTTCACTTGGTTCATTACCATTGTCCATGATGGTCTCAGTCCTTTGAATCAGGCCTCTACCACTTCTCTGATTTCGTTCCATGTCTCAGCTTTCATTCTTCATTTAGGATTAGATTCTTCATATCTCCTATGATTTACTTGGTGGGTTCTTCTTCTCCTCTCCTCTTTCATCGCCCATGAAGGACTCAGTTCTTTAAATAAAACCTCTACCACTTCTCTGATTTCGGCCCACCTCTCAGCTTTCATTCTACATTTAGGATTCGATTCTTCATGTCTCCTATGATTTACTTGGTAAATTGCTCTCCTCCTCTCAAAATATCATTCTTCTAGAGGACTCTGTTCTTGCTATCCACCATCTTCCATTTCCTTACATTTGTCCTTCTCAACTCCTTTCCTTCTCATTGAAGGATTCAGTTCTTACTATCTCATTCCCTTGATTTTGCTTAAACATTTCTCTTTCTTCTCCTTGGAAGAATACGTTTTCCTTGTCTCCATCTCTTTTCCCTGCTTTATTCATTTCTTTTCATATCTACCCCTTCTCCTTGAATGGTTCAATTCTTCATATCCCTTACTCTTCTTCTTGGTGATATTCCTTCCTCATACATCCTTCTGGGGACTCCCCGACATTGCAGTGGTAGCGTCGTCGGCTTGTAAGTAAGCGGTCCTGGGTTCAATAGCCAGTGGAGACACATTGTGGTTCAGATCCCACTTTAACTCTTTCGCTGCGAAATTCTCTGGCATACAATATCCCTTGGCTGCGTAATTAAATTTGAAAAAATATTTTTTTTATAAACAAATAGTTTTCACAATTACATTGCGTTATATATGAGAGAGAACTTACAAAATTTATTCTTGCACTGGAATACCATTCTGTAGTCCCTGGTGGTATGATATTTTGAAAATTTTTAAAATATTTTGAAATTTTGAAAAATTTTGAAATTTTGAAAAAAAAATTTTAGAAAGAATAATTTTAAAAAATGACATTGCAAAATATGTTATAGAGAAATTACAAAAGTCATTCCTTGCACTGGCAAACCATTCTGTGGTCCCTGATGGTATGGTATTTCTCAAAACACGGGATGACACAGAGTGGTGGAGCGGCGTGGAAATTCGTAAGTAGTATCAACTTCAGTTTGTTCTGCTATGTGTTCAAATACTGAGGGGGGGGGGGATATTTGATAAAACAAGAATCACTGTCACCAATTGAAGTCTCATAAAACCTGTTGCTATTATCGTCACAATTTAATTCACCTTCTGATTCAACAGTTGAGTAACATCATTATCAGACAAGTGTCGACGACTTGACGAAGCCATCTTGTTTACATTCAAACATGCATTTGAAACAGACATGTCAGAGCACTCAACGCTCGTATTCTAAACGGAGGCGTAATTAGCGACATCATACGGATATAAACAAAACTACAAGTTCAAATAGTTCCAAATAGTATCTACACATGTCTGAAGGCTACTAAAAGCGACCTACTGCGGAAATGCGACACCCGCAGCGAGTGGAAGTATGAACTCGCAATAATGCGACTTCCGCAGAGCAAGGCACCTGGCGTGCTGTGCATAAATGCGACGACCGCAGCGAAAGAGTTAAACTGTACATCCAGTCCCAATTAGCCTTACTGTGCATAAAGTGGGCTTAAAGCATAAACTCAATCACTCAATAAATCATACTTCCTTCTGTATTAATCTGGAAATTCAGTTTTTTGCTATCTCTTTATCTCCACATTATCCCTTGGTGGATTGCCTTCTACCACTCCCTCATCTCCTAAGAGGAAGAAGATAGATAGGAAAAACTTTGTCATGATCCAAAGGGAATGAGAGATAAGAGGAAGAAGAACATACACCAGATGCAGGGAGGAGGAAGATCCAATTCCTTCAGTACGGATGGAAGTTAAGTGAAGAAAAAGAATCCATCAAATTGTAGAGTGATTATGGTTGGTGATAGAGAAAAGGAAATCCCCAAATGTAAGAGAGCGGACAGGAAGAACTGTGTAAGAAAAACTTCCTCCAAGGAGAAGAAAGGAAGGAGATAGGAGGAAGAGATTCCACAATGGAGAAGGAAGGGCGAGATATAGAAAATCTAGTCCTGCAAAGAGAAATGGAGAGATGTACTGAAGTAAAATCATCAATGATAGTGGAAGAAAAGAGGAAGAAGTACTGTGTCCTACTAGAAGTATAAAGGTGTAAAAGTACTGTAAATCGACCATGATTGATTGATTTGCTTTATTTTACTACTCCTTTTGTGCCATTTTTGGCTAATTTGCGAAGATGGGGATGAGTGATGATGTGGTTAAATTTATGAATGGACAATCACAAACATCCATGCCCAGTCTAGGATTTGAACCCAGGACCCCTGACATCGTAGCATGATGTCCTAACACTCCGCCACGAGGGCCTGCTAAATCGACCATGACAATGGATGTACATATGAAGAACTGAGTTCTCCTTGGAGGTGATATAAGGAAGGGAAACCAGCACACAAAGAGGGAGGTTATATCAAGAAATTAGGTCACCAAGAAAACAGGAAAGAAAGAAGGAAGAAATTCAATCCTCTTTGGACAAGGAAAGTAAATAGTAATCATAGAAGAATGGAAGAAGATAGGAGGACTGGGATCCACCAAGTGGAAAAGGAGGAGACAGGAAATGCTCCCAAGGAGAAAGAAGAGAGTTGAAATAAAGTAAGGGGTACGAAATAAAAGAAGACGTCAATAACTCAGCTCTTCCCATCTCCCATTTTCATCATATTGGATTCTTTTTCTTCTCTAACATTCTGCTCTACATGGAGGTGTCAGTTCTTCCAATGTCCTCCTTTCCACTTGATGGATTCATTATCTTCTATCATATTCCTCTCTCCATGAAGGACTTAGTGTCTCCTTTCTCCCCTCTTTGACTTGGTGGATTGCCTTCCTTCTATCACCTTCCAGGACTCAGTTCTTATTATTCCCCTCTCTTCCACTCGATGGCTTCCTTTCCTTTTCTCACCTTGCATTTCCTATGGGGAACTCCTATCTCTCTTATTCAACTTGGTGGTTAAATTTTCTTCTTTCACCTTCCACACTTCTTGGGCGATCCCCTGCTTCCTGTTCCCCTTACTCCAATTGATGGATTTCATTCCTCCATACACTTTCCATTCTTCAATGGAGGACTCAGTTCTCCCAATCTCCCCTCTACTGCTTCATTTCCTTCCCTCACCTTTCATTCTTAACAGAGGAGAATTTCTTCCTATCTCTCCTCTTCAAGTTGGTGCATTCCTTTTCTGAAAGAGAATGGAGGGGGATAGCAGGAGACAAGTATCCCAAGAGGAAGGGTTGGTGATAAGAAGTACTACTTCCTACTGGAAAGGAAGAGACAGAGAGAAATAGAAATAGATGATATTCTATAAGCAGGAGAAGAAGAAGAGGTAGGGATAACCATAAGAAGTGGTAATTAATGGAATATATGAAGGTATGAAAGGAAGTTGATGACAAGAATCCACTTGGCCACTAAGCAGGCTTAATACAGAAGGGAGGATAATAAGAAGCATGTTGTCAAAAGAGAAGAGGAGATTGATTAGTTCCAAACAAATGGAAGGGAACAGGAAGAAGCAACTTCTCTAAGGAGAAGAAGGAGCATAGAAGAAAATCAATCTACAAAGGAGGAAGATGGAGAAATAAAAATGGGCTCCTTCAAAGCGAAAGGAGGAAAATTATAGAAATATGATCCATCAAGGGGAACAAAGATAGAGAGATAGGAAGAAGGAAAAGGAAGAGTGGCAAGAAGAAGTGAATCCAATAACGAGAAGGAAGGTAGAAAATAAGAAGGAAAAAAAATAAATTCAATCACTTACCGTAACAGTTTGTTCTTCCCCTCTTGGTACAGTCGAAGTGTTGAAGTAGGGCATCTGTTAAGGCTATTGTGTCTCTGTAAGCTCACTGATTATCTGTATTGCGGCAAATAACTTTTTACTCACTCTGGGATCTGACGCTCAGGCATTTCTCCAGCTTCTCTTTATGAGACCTATGGATTCCCTACAACAAAATTTGATTCATTGATTTTTATAGTATGGATACATCAGCACGTACGCTGTTTATGCCCATCATGCAATACAGGGATAAGCCCCATAATTAAAACAAAATTGAGGACAAGTCCCTAACACAACCATAACATATGCTTGGTAAAACTTTCTTACTCAATATCTAAAATGAATTAATTACACTGGTCTACAAAAAAAATATTTGTGAATGTTACAAGAACAAAACAAGCTGTTTCTAGAAGTTGCTGAGCCCCTGAATATAGATCTGATTTCAGAATTTCTCCATTGGGCTCAGGTTTCCTGTAAAAATGTTTTTTGTATTTTCCTACCTCAGCCTATGTCCTATATGTATTGGTCGAAAGGACTCACTTTCACAAAAGTGCTACAAACGTAAAAGGTAATAAATCTGTGCCAGTATACAAAGAAATGAAGTAAATGAGTAACATGAAAGTGTATAAACATACCTAAAAATGTTTCCTTCCCGATTTCCTACGAAGCTTTGCCTCAGAAACATCTCTTCGTAAGGTCTAGTAGTCGGACAGCATTGTGGCACCCCATTTGCCTTGATAAAGCTTTTCCATTAGAGCAATGGTGAAACCGTTCACAGTGTTCGTCACTAATGGCACCAAGGTTAGTTGTGAAGAAGTCCAGGTGATCAATCAAGAAATGTAATTTTAGAGACATGTTGCATTCCATACGTTGGTAAGATCTAATTAGTCCATGTACAATATTGCGATACTTCTCTACTTTATGGTTGCCTAAAAAGTTTTTTATATACACTTGTAAAAGTCAACCATGCCATTCTTTCAATATTTGTTAATTTTTGAATGAAATTCTCGTCATTCATCAATTTCCTTATTTGAGGCCCTACAAATATCCCTTCTTTAATTTTGGCATCGCTGATTCTTGGGAATTTCTGTTGCAAGTACATGAATCCACATGAAGTTCTGTCCTTGGCTTTCACAAAATTTTTATTTAGTCCCAATTTTATGTGCAGAGGAGGGAGATACACATTTTTGGGGTCAGCAAGAAGAGTGTTCACCACATTCTTCTGTCTAGGCACTAATTCACTACGAAGAGGCAATTTTTTCCCACAATAGTGATTTTTTCTGTCTCTGCTGTCCCACTCGCATAAGAAGCAGCAATGCTTTGTGTACCTAAGCTGCATGGCAAACAGAATTGCAATTACCTTCAGATCTCCGCATATATTCCATCTGTATTTCTCATATTGGATATTTGTCAGAAGTTGTTTCAAGTTCTCATACGTCTCCTTCATGTTAAGAGCATGAGCAATTGGTACTGATGGGAATTTGTTTCCATTATGGAGAAGTACAGCTTTCAAACTAACTTTGCTGGAATCGATGAAAAGACGCCAATCGTGTGAACTGTATTCATGGCCAAGACAATCCATAATGGATGAGATGTCATTACAAAAAACCATGTCTCCTTTGTGGGAGAAATATTCTGAGAAAATAGTATGGCGGTCATGAAAAAAACAACTTTCGTATCGCAAGCGAGGAGATTCCAACATTTCAGTCGCGAAGCTAAAAGTTCAGACTGTTGCTTAGACAAATTTAAATCCCGCGTAAGATCGTTCAGATACCCCTGTGACAGTAAGTGTGGATCCATTGATGAACCGGACACTTTAAATGTTGGGTCGGTAGTTTCTTCACCTCTTGCACTTTCTTCCCCGTGTTGGTCACGACAATCATCTTCACTCACAGTTACATTCTCAGAAGGCTTTGGTACCGGCAATTCTTCATTGTGACATACAGTTCTCATGGCTGATAGTAAATTTGAGTACTGCACAGTGTTCCTTGTTTTCGACGTGATTTCAGCTATTTTGGTCAGACAGAAATAACAGTCTGTCGTCTGATCTGATGGTTACCTCCAAACCATGGGAACAGCAAACAACATGTGATGTGATCCTTTTAACCAGCTTGTCAGAAGTGTAACACAGGTCAAACAGCATATGGGGGGGGGGGGGCATGTTTTGTCCTGATCCCCAACTTTACACCCAAAATAAAGTTCATAGCACTTCTTTATAAGAGGGGTAATTCGTCGCTTTTGTGACTTAAACTCTCCACATATATAACAAAAACGAATTGGGGCTATTTACGCAGGTACGAGGAATTTTCTTATGCACTAACACTACACACTACTTCTGAAACTTCGAATCACAACCTAATCAAAGGCAGTCAATTCCCACTCTGTCAGAATTCACAATGCTAAGACGCACATGACAACAAACAACACTGTGATTCTACGTTGTGGAGCATGACTCATCGACAGTGTTGCCATGCATCTCTCTTATTCACGATTTGGTTTGTTGCAATTGGATGAAGGTCCCTGGCCGTAGAAACGAGCTGGTCATTCTATGGTCATATAATGACTGTTATTCAACAATATCTGTAGAGTAAATATAGGTTAAGCCACAGCCCAATAGGCAGAATTTTCATGAATTGCATTAGGTTCAGGTTAGTGTGTAACAAGAAAACTGAGCCCGATAGGAAAAAACTGATTTCATTTTCAAATTCAGCACCATCGACTTACCTTAGAACACCATTCACATTCCTTGTAACAAATTTCATGTTGACCAGTGTTACTTAACAAGAACTAAAACTACACTATCTCTCAGGACTAAAATATCATAACCTAATTTTAAAGCTGTGGCTGTAAAGAGGCATTGAACACACAGAAGGACAAACACAACACAACTCCACAAAGGATTATCTTGGGTCTGGCTCTAGCTGCCAGAGGCTTGTTGGCCTGCAAAGAGCAGTTACTGGAAGTATTTTTGGATGCCTTGCCAGGTCGATCACTATAAATTTTGAATTAATACAGAAGCAGAATAGGAAACATAAAATAATATATACTAGCCAATCAAGTAGTACACATTGTTTAATTTTAAGTTGTTACAGTTAATGTATTGCTTTGGTAAACACAAAAAACGGTAAATTCTCGCCTGTGTATTTGACCATACCATTAAAGGCACCTTAAGTGTGGTGTCATATAAAGTATAAAAATCCGTATTTTTTTGATGTGTGTCCATCAACTCATTTCAACCATTTATGTCATTATGTAAGGGTATGAAAGATTCATTTTGAGGAAAGCATGAGAAGTATGTATATAGAAATTGGTGAACCAAGAGACATTTGGTGTTTGTAATGCATTTATCTAAATTAATGTTTCCACAATGCACGTTAAGGTATGTATGTATAGTACATGGAGAAAGTGTGCACAGTTTACAACTGTATTGATAAAGATAAAATCTCTCTTGAATTTACCCCTCAATCCAATGTTAGAAGCTCAGCTTTTACTAGATTACCTTGAAAAAGAAAGGCAGAACATAAATGGTACCACCATTAAGCCTTGTCTCCATGTTTAATAAAACATTCAAATACTGAGCAAGGCAAAAATTATTGTATAAAAAATTCTGAATGAATTTATTGTGAATGTTTATCTGAAAAAGACCCTGTTAGAGGGTAGAAACATTACGTTTTAGTATATTCTTTATACAATAAATTTTGCTTTGTTG
Organism: Lepisma saccharinum; assembly: GCF_977018435.1. Lineage (NCBI taxonomy): Eukaryota > Metazoa > Arthropoda > Insecta > Zygentoma > Lepismatidae > Lepisma > Lepisma saccharinum. The sequence continues at coordinate 66,003 of NW_028143487.1, read as the reverse complement.
AGCATTTAAATATTTTACAAAACATCAGTGAATCATCAACATTGCTGAAATTGTTATTCCATATTTTCCTTAGTTTATGTTGCTTTTTTGCCCCTTGAGGCAATCAATGATGAATAAGTGACATTGACGAAGGGACTCTAACAAGGAAATACAAACGTCTGTGCTAGACGTGTGATTTTTTAAAATTAGAATCAGGAAAAATGCTGTAGATTACAGAAAATGTTTGGCTATGGGAACAAGATAGTATAATATAAAACTGGATTTAGTAGAGTAGTTTAATACGTTCTGCACCATACTTGGTACGAGGCCTATTATTTTTATTAATTTAAGCACAACGTAAAACCTATTTTGACGATGTTTTTGTCGATTTTATACTATTGCAAATCTGTGTTTTTTCACCTCATACTTCGTACGAGTGGTACGAGGCCTATTATTTTTATTAATTTAACCACAATGAAAAACCTATTTTGATGATGTTTTTGTTGATTTTATACTATTGTAAATCTGTGTTTTTTCATCTCGTACTTCGTACGAATGTCATAATTTCTTACGAGTTAAAGTACGTAATGCCTACACCCACGCACGCCTACACTCATGCACACCTACACCCATGCACACCTACACCCACCCACGCACACTTACATCCACTTACACCCACATAGGCACACCCACGCCCACCTACGCACGCACACCCACGCCCACCCACCAACACCCACGCAGAAGTTATTACGCTACATTGCGATGGCTCATAAGGGTAAACTATTGCATCATGATGCACAACAAGTTATTACGCAATATTATGATGACCCCGTATCTGATGTGTTGTTTTCTGATTGGTTGATTATGATGTAATGGGTGTTTTCTGATTGGCTCACTGTTTCTGATGTTTTCAACGCAGTCCGCAATTAGGTTACTTAAATGCGAAAGCATTACAGGTCAGTTAGTATCGTGAGAGTGTTTGAAGAGTGCGGACGCATTGTTGCAGTGCTGCTCATAATTTTTTTCATGTGCTAAGAACAGGGTGATATTGTTTTTAGTTAGTACAAATATATATTTTATATATAATAAAAAAATAGCTAATATAAAATAAAACGTCATGAATATTTTTGGGTTTAAAAAGCAACAACATAATCAGCCTGTAGAGAGAATTCCAGTAAACATGGATGTCTTGAGAGAAATTTATCATCAATTGAAAGGGTTACTTCTTGTTCACTTGAATAGTATTTGGTCTCATGTTGACGAGGATACTGGAAAGCACTTATTTGTATTTAATAATAACTTATCATCATATAAGATACCTGTTAGTGGCAAAATTCAAATAAACGTTTCTCCACCGAATGCGGCAGTTTTGCACATAGGTCGAAATTTGTATAGAATTAAACATAGTACATTACTTCCTGATACATCTTATGATGTGGAAGCTGGTGAATTTTTGTATGCTGAGATAATTTGAGAGTATGATAAATTGATTCCTCTGTTTATCGAAATAAGAATAATCTATCCTCTTATTAATATATAAAATACCTAAAAAAAAAATGGATATATTTGGTAATAGAAGGCGACTGGAGATTCCAGATAATTCCAGCGAGATTGCTAGTTTAGATGCACGTCTAAAGAAACTGAAATCAGATTTACTCATATTACAGAATTCGCTAAATCTAAATATTCAAGCAGAGATTACAAATCTTCAAACTCAACTGATTGATCCTATAGTAAAAATTGATGTAGAACTCAAATCTTTGCTTGAGAAATATACTAATTTAGCTTCAATAGAAAATCTTCAAAAGTTAGAAGAGAATATTGCCAACTTGAAAAAAGAACTTGATAAATTTAGACAAATCCAGAGAACGAATACCGAACAGCTGAAACAGCAATTAAATGACCAGGTAAATAGTATTCGTGCCGAACTGCAAACCATCATCCAGAATATCAAAACTCAAGAAGAATATGGGCAGGTAAATGCTAGTATTGCTAAATTGCAATAACAGTTTAAATCTTTCGAAGTCCCTACATTGCAAAGTATCAAATCTGAATTACAGACAGATGAACTGCATGCAGCTATAACGGAAGTTCAATCAAAACTACAGACATTGGAAGATTTTATCAATAATTTACCTTCATCTTCTGAATTAAATGCTATTGCTTGGAGTGTTGCCAGCATCAAACTGCAGTTGGAGACTTATGAAGATTTTGGGAAGATACAAGGTACCATAGCTCACATAGAAGATACTATGGTAACTATGAGAAATGAGCTAACAAGTGTACAGGAAACTCTGGAATCGAAACTGCCTGGCATTACTGATATCCTAGCTATAGTTCAACAGCAAGTTACTAAGCTTGAAAGCTTGAATACTGAATCAGAATTATAGTACTTCCATCATCTTATTGACGACATTCAGAGTAAATTAGAGACACTGCAACAGTCTACACCTACGCAGGATGACATAACGCAACTGCAAGAAATTTTTGAAAAATGCAGCTGATGCAACAGAACTCGATGCTATAAAATTAACTCTCACCACACTTCAGAATACTGTAGCTGCCTTGTCTACTTCTCAAGAAATCAGAGCTATGAGGAGAGCAGTACATCGAATTTTAAAATCTGAAGATATCAAAAGCATTCAAGCAGAAATTGCGCAAATCAGAGAAACTGTTGCCAGTCTCCCCAACAATCAAATAATTAACGAACTACATGCATTATTTACAGAAATCAGAAGTCAAGTACATGATCTTGCTAATCAGAGTTCGAAATTAAAACTTGTGGAAAATTTACAAGAGATTATTTTTAATATTACGTCACAAATTACCAGTCTTGAAGCAAGTCAAGAATCTGCTTTGTCAGGTTTTGCTACTCAACTTCACGATCTCAAAGAGGAATATAAACAACTGTATGTTGATGTAAAAATCAAATCTAGCTACGATGAGTTGGTTCGTACTATCAACAAACACTTGGAATCGGTATTGAGCAGACTAGATGATGTAGTTACTCGTCAATTTTATTCTATGGAAATTGCTAGTTTACAAAGTGTTCCAAATGTTCGAGGGCACTGGACATACGCCAATGCTGGCAATGTTTACAAATTATATCCGTACACTCAGGTACATGAATTTTTTGTTGATGGCAGTTTACGATTTCTGAAGTTTAGTTTTCTAAAACATGGAAAACATATTGAAGTTCCTCAGTTTACTATAGTGCGAAAAGATGGTATACACAAGGCAGTTCAAATACCTATTGCATACTGGGATGAGTCTACCAATAAATATAAAGTACATGACGATGAACAATTATCAGTTTTTGATATTGAAATTGGTGACAAGCTAGTATTTGACATAAAGCGGTTATACCCTGCGGACAATCCATTTTATGCGATAATCTCACTTCGAACTCGATGTCAAGACAAGATATAGTTCATGAATTACACAAACCAGCTCGTCGCAATTACAAGCGATTAAGCGTAGTAACAAAAGGTATAAATGAATTCTTCCAGGCTGATCTGATCGAGATGGCCCCTTGCCTAAAGGGGGCCCTTTAAAAAATGTGGATAAGATAAATCATGGTTACAAATATATGTTTACAGTTATTGATACCTTTAGCAAATATGTATGGGCTGTTCCCCTAAAATCCATGACTGGTACTTGTGTTACCGAGGCCTTTAAGTCGATATTCAGTGAGGGAAGGAGACCAAAATATTTACAGACAGATAGAGTTAAAGAATTTTACAATTCTACATTTGCTAAGTTAATGCAACAACATAATATTAAACATTATTCTACATACAGTGATCTGAAAGCTAGTATAGTGGAACGATTCAACAGAACATTAAAAAATTGCATGTGGAGACAATTCACTCTACAGGGCAATTATAAGTGGGTGCAAATTTTACCTGAGCTAGTTCATGATTACAACAATACAGTACACAATACTATTCGCATGAAACCTGCTGAGGTAACTAAATCTGATGAGCAACGATTGATTTCTACTGTTTATTGTAAAAAGTATAAATACACTACCAAGAAGCCAAAGTTTAAAATAGGGGATCAGGTAAGGGTTAGTAAATATAAACAGTTATTCGAGAAGGGATTCACTAAAAATTGGAGTACGGAGTTATTCTCAGTGGTTCAAGTTTTACCAGGGAATAGAAATACATATATCATAAAAGATAATCATAACAAAATATTGAAAGGGAGATTCTATGAAGAGGAACTTAGTAAAACAAAATATCAAGATACATATCTAATCGAGAAAATATTGAAGAAGAAAAATAATAAATTGTATGTGAAATGGTTAGGTCTGCCAGACAAAAGTTGGATAGAAGCAAACCAGGTGATTCTTCGACACCAACATGGAATGTGGTACAGCGTTTACCAGATGTAGAGGAAACTAATAAAAAAAATGGAGAGTTGTTACCTGATAACATAAGATGCCTCATTGCAGGCCCATCAGGTTGTGGAAAAACCACTTTGCTGGTTGATAATTTCTTGCTTGCCCCTAATTGGCTAGATTGGAAAAATAGACACTTGTATGTATTCTCCAAGAGTTTAGAACAACCAAAATACCAACAACTCACGAAGCTGTACGATGGACTGGGCATAGCTACATTTGCATCAACAATAAAACCTCTCGACCAATGTTTGAAAATTCTGTTGTGGTATTCGATGATGTTATTCTGGATAATCAGAATGAGATGAGAAATTTCTTTACACAGGGTCGTCACAAAGAAATAGACTGCTTTTATTTAGCTCAAACTTATTCCAAAATTCCCAAACAGTTACTACGAGATAATACAAACTTAATCTGTTTGTTTCGTCAAGATCATACTAATTAGAAACATGTATACGATGATTATGTGGGAGGAGACTTAAATTACAATCAATTTTCAAAATTCTGTTCATCTTGTTGGAACAGCGACGATTTTGGATTTGTCACTATCGACATGACTCGTAAACCTAACAATGGTAAGTTTAGAAATAAAATCAACGAATTTTTAAACGTTGAAACAATATAAAATAACCATTAATAAAAAACAAAAAAAAATATGACAAAACATAAAATAGAAGATAATTCGAAATTACGAGAGTCCTTGTCCAAACGTTTCAAAGGTTGGAAATCAGAGAATCGAAGTTTTTACAAACAACACAAGTGTCAAGACCAACCTATTATCGATGCAATCAGTGGTCTTGGTGAAGAGATTAAGAGTGTGACAGAACAAAATAAAAACCTCATCAATGAATTGGTACCTCTTACTGCTAAAAATTATGCAGATTTCCCTCCTACGCCATTATCCAGCATACACACTCCTCTGGTACTTAAGAAACCACCTGGTAAAGCAGCTATAGAAGAATCAGAAAAAATCGAGTTGGGTCCCCTGGCAAGGGATTATTTGAGTACAGGAAAATTCGAAAAAGATGAAGTATTTGGATTGTATCCAACTATGGAGGGTAATGAAGGCATAGTATGGAAAATTGGCAAGTCTAAAGTAACACTCGAAGGGGACAACATAAAAATTAATTTGAGTGGGAGAAACAGCTGGTCTAGATATCCTGGTACCGTAGGGCTATGGGAGCTTATTACCAAAAAACAACCAAAACATTTTACAAAAGATGATTATCAAAGTTACTCTGAAATTTTGACACTCTCTGATGCTTTGTACCAAAATAAAGATGCTAGTCAAAAGCGTGTAAAATCGAGCAGCGGGGATAAATACAAAAATCTGATTAAACCTATCTGGAATCAACTCAAAACCGGTAGTGGTATAAAACAATACAATGCTCTACCTAAGCAATTTGTATGGGTAAACGATGTGAGAAAACTTATAGATAGGTTGCTTGTTATAGCAGGAGAGGAAAATGCTGGGAACAATAATTTCCATAATGAGAAAATGGGTATTGTAAACATGATTAGTGACAAATTAGCTAATTTTATCGTAAACGATCCTAAAGGTATAGGATACTTAATTAAAATTATCAATACTCTACCTCCTAGATTCTGGAATATATCAGAGGGTTGTGGTTTAGTGAATGATATTATTAATAAACTTCCGTTCGACTTACACGTACCTGGTAACCAATATGGTGGTCCTGGTACAACACTTGAGAATCAAATAGAGAGAGGGGACAGGGGTATTAATCCTCTGGATGCAGCTTGCAAAGAACATGATATTGCATACGACACACACAAAGATCTGAATGATCGTCATGTGGCTGATCAAAAACTGGAAGAGGCAGCTTTTGGAAGATTAACAAGCAGAGATGCATCATTGGGTGAAAAAATAACAGCGTTGGGTACAACTATTGCTATGAATACAAAACAAAAATTAGGGTGGGTTTGTAATATAAATACACTGAAATATAATAATAATAGCAACAACAACATGAAACCAAAAGGAGTTGTGTACCAAATACCGTATCATGATCTTAAAAATTTAAAACTTAATTCGATTTTAACTAAAAAACAACAAGAAAAGAAGAGGCAATGTATAGCCAAAGGGAACGGAATGAAATTATTACTCAGTACGCCACAATTAAAAAGATTGCAAAATGCAAGAAAGAAAACACACAGTGGTGGATTCATATTCAGCATTCCAGCTATCCTGGCTGCATTGGGGGCAGTTGGGAGCTTGGCTGGGGGTAGTGCTGCTATTGCCAAAACTGTGATTGATTCGAAGAAGAATAAGGCAGAACTAGAAGAGCAAAAGCGTCATAATCTTGCCATGGAGAAAAAAATAGGCAAAGGTGTGAAGTCTAAAGCACTTAGAAAATTAAAAAAAAAGAAGAAGCTCTTACCAACCAAGACATTGAATCTTTAGTTAAAATATTTAAAATTAAACACTTCAGGGGTGTTTTCATGTCTGATTCTCTCCCTAAAGGTTTTCCACAGTATCTTTGCACGTTCCTTTTGCTTTCTTCGTGACGCTGCTCTCTGTTCTGAATGTATACATCTTCGAATGCAAACCAGCTAACTCAACAATAATATCACCGTTACATTCATCTTTGAACTTGCCGAGAACCTTCTTGTTGTGGGAAGGAATTTCAAATCTGTTGGGTTGAGGATAGGAAGAAGTGTCGAAATACGCAAGCATGGAAGGATGTTTAAGATCTTCGTAGAGGTTAGATGTTTGTATGTCATAAATAAAACTATCGGTGTCCATGTACAAAATTGACAGCTTATCATTATAGAAAGGTTTCATAATATTATAGTGAAATTCGAACATGTACAGTTTCGACAAGTCGAGAACCGTTGCGCCAACGTAAATAGGTTTTCTGAATTTTATCAATTTTATATCTAGATTAAAAAGTGTTAAATTCTCATTGTAAATTTTTCGCGATTTGAATCTAGGATCAGATACTAATTTTCTACATTTATTATTATCGTCTGAAACCAATTTTATGTCTACATGCTTTCTGACGTTCTCCATCGTCTTTCCATAAACGGTATTATTCATTAGTTTATAAAAATCTTTATCTAATTCTGAAATGGCAGCTGTTCTGTGTCTCGTGTTGGTCTCGATATAAGATTTTAACCATGCAGAGTGTTTGAACTTGAGAATTCTTCTCACATTTACTACCTGAACACCCTTCCCAATCAAAAACTGGAGATTCTTGTAGTGGACGACATATCTCTCTTTTCTCTCTAGAGTTAACATAAGCTTGCTTTGATTAGAATCAGGTGGACATTTAATCTCTGGAGCCGGAGGCAAATCGGAAAATGTAGCATGCAAAGTATTTGGAAATTCAATGTCCACCTCAATGAACAGACCAAATTCATGATCGTCGATACGATTAATATAAATTGAAATAGGATCCAGCCACTCGAATCCTCCGTATGGAAGTTTCTGTATCATTGCGAACCCATAGAGATTGTTTACGTCAGCGTAAAATATGTAATTCGATGGTCGATTTGCATCGTATTGATTCTCAGACATGTGAATATTGTTTGCCTTTGCGTATCTCTGCGAACATTGCACCATCCCCCCACGTATCCCCCTTTCTATAAAAAGTAACATGTCAATGTCCGATATCAATTCCAACTTGATACTGGTCTGGAGCAAAATAGCAGACCACGCCAAACCAGGAAGACTGTAGAAGTATGCTGGATCTAATTGATAAATATTTATTGCTGTTTTTCTAAACACTTGGAATACATCAGCAAGTATTGTTACGTCTAATTTGAGATACACATCGTGGTAATCGCCGAGAGTATTGCATCTCAATTCCTTCCATATTAATTTCGCATGTTCGTATTCTTCGTTCGTGATTCCGGTTTCTTTCAGTTGACTGAAGAATTCTTTTTGAGATGGGAGAGTGTCATCGTCAAATTTAGATACATCGGTTACATATTCGTAAGAATAAATGCCTTCATGTTTCATCAGTTCTAGTTGTATGTTGGGAAGTAAGTTTACTCGCTGAAGCATCGAGACTTGCTGATAGGAATCTAAAATAATCTAGAAACCTCATCTCTATGATTTCATTCGTTTGTGGAATTTTAACTTTCTTACTTATAGAAATATAATGCTCTTCGTTTTGAGCAAGAATATCTATTTTTTGCGTATCTTATCCAAGATTTCTAATTAAGAAATGGAAGTCGTAATTAGATCCATTGTGGAAAAATATTGGCACGAATTTGGGCTTCTGGATCTTGAGGTTGCAGGTGTTACAGATTCCACTAATGTAGTTTCCGGTGAAGTGATTGTGGTGAAATACTTTCCGATTCTCATTCGTGAAATGTTGATCGCACACTGGACACGTCTCAATGTTACTGTAAGATTGAAGTTCATCTTTTCATAGTGGAAGCATTGATTTCGATTGACATAAGAAGCTGCCAATGTTCTCAACCTCCTCCACCATCTTTTTGAAAAAGAGTTCAATGACATTCGGTCCGCGATATATATATGGCTTATCTATCCTATCTTGCCAAACAACAACATATCCAAAACTATTTGGATCATGAATCTGGTACGGTGTTGTGGAAGACAATTCTGGATCCGGATCGCAATAAGACAATGGTTTGAGAAAAGCCTCAAAGTCCGCGATGATGATGGCCGGATGTTCTAACAAGGCCTTGTGCATTTTAAATTCTTCGAATTTATTTGCTTTGAGCATCAACATGCGAGCCGGTCTGTTGACTCCACAGTAGACTTTATGTTCAGCAAGTTTTTGTTTGGCAATTTGACTTCCGGTGTATTTTCTGTAGTCGACTTGTTTTTGATTGTCGAACGTGATCAAGCATCTTGGACAGACCTCGATGTTGTGTTCATGCTTGGTTGTTTGAATTCTCACCAACCGTGACATTGAACGAATGAGACAGTAATGAAACTTGTCATCGTCAGCAATAAGAAGCAGATTGATTTCTATGTCTTCGTCATCAACAATATTAGTTATCCTAACAGGATGCACAAAATACTTAACTGAACTATACGAATATACATTTATCGCTAATCATTTTCCTTCTCTATTTCGTACCCTGTTTTCAAACTTCGTTATGTCCGAAATAGCAACAGGATATTCGATGCCTGTCATAGCATATTCAATCTCATCGATATATTTCTTATAGTGACTAACTCGTTCCGGATGATCTATCCAATGAACCGGGTGAAGCGCTGCTAAAATGCACCACATAAAACACTTATTGTCGGTGTTATAAATGTTCAGCACAGCTCTCTTATGCAGAATTTCTACTGGAAGTGGAACATAGCTCGAAGCAGAAAAAGGTGTAAATTTGTTTACATAAGCAATTAACCTGTGAGGACTTCCACATAGAGACCAACCTGATCCCTTAGCCTCGAATTCATCGTGTTTCCTAATCAATTCACTAGTAAGATTAGAATAAAAAACATTCAAATTATCAATGTCTGCCAAATAAAGAACTTGGTTTCTCGTTATGTGAAAGAAAACATTTCTTGTACCATTGGGTTTCTTATATTCACAAATTAGATCAACATATACTTTTATGCATTTGTTTTCTAGTTTATTTTCCAGAATATTGATGATAGATGTTTTAATTTCACTCAAGAAACTAGAAATATCACAGCGTGGATTCGAAGTAAAACAGAAATCCAAGAGTTGGTTGTTGAATGCAGATCTAATCGGCTTTTCGTCATTAGACATCTTAATTTGTTTAGAAGTAGAAGCTTCAGTATCAGGATGATCAATTTTTCTTTTCAATGTTCCATGTCCGGTTGATGCCTTGCAACTTTTCATGTGTTTACTTAAATCAGCAATGCTACATTGAGTACAAGGCCTAGTAGGTAACAAACGATTTATTTTCGAACCTGCTTTGCAACATCTTGCCCTATGCTTGCTAATATTAGTTTTGGAGATGAATTTTCCACTAATAGCACATTCGATGAAATTGGTAGATGATTTTTTTTAATATGCTTTAAGTAAATAACAATAAGACGCACAATCAAGTCAAGATTCAATAACACACTTTTAAACTTACGATAATTGATAGAATGTAACTTATAAAAGACAATTGTTATAATTATAATATTTTTTTCAGCTCTGGTATTTATATACAAATTTTCTCGAAAAAAACACAAAATTCAATACAAATACAAATTCATACAAATTCAATGTGTATGAAAAACAACTTGAACCACCTTCAAGATAAAATAATTGTAGCTATTATGATAAAATTTTCAGCTATGTTATTTATACAGAATTTCCGGAGACAATAGAAGTAGACTGGAAGTAAATGTGCTTGGGTGTGCGTGGGTGTATACTTAAAAAGAAAACGAAAAACTCACAAGTGTCTGTCAAGTAGACCAGAAGTAAACTGGAAGTAGACCGGAAATAAACCGGAAGTGGACCGGAAGTAGACCGGAAGTAGATCGGAAGTGGACCGGAAGTAAATAGGTGTAGGTGGGTGTGGGTGTGGGTGGGTGTGGGTGGGTGTAGATGGGTGTAGGTGTACTGTAACTCGTAAGAAATTATGACACTCGTACGAAGTGTGAGATGAAAAAACACAGATTTGCAATAGTATAAAATCGACAAAAACATCATCAAAATAGATTTTTAATTGTGGTTAAATTAATAAAAATAATAGGCCTCGTACCACTCGTACCAAGTGTGAGGTGAAAAAACACAGATTTGCAATAGTATAAAATCAACAGAAACATCATCAAAATAGGTTTTCCATTGTGCTTAAATTAATAAAAATAATAGGCCTCGTACCAAGTGTTGATTTGAACCGCTCAACTACCTCTACTCAAATACAAATTCATACAAATTCAATCTGTGTGAAAAACAACTTGAACCACATTCAAAATAAAATAATTGTAGCTATTACAATAAAATTTTCAGCTATGTTATTTATACAGAATTTTCGGAGACAACAAGTAAAATCTGATCACATCAAAACTCAATCTGATCGAAATTACTATGAGCTATGTAGCTTTAAAAATAAATTAAATACTTTACTTTTAACAAAAAAATTATGAGCAGCAATGCAACAATGCGTCCGCACTCTTCAAACACTCTCACGATACTGACTGACCTGTAATGCTTTTGCATTTAAATAACCTAAGCGTGGACCACGTTGAAAACATCAGAAACAGTGAGCCAATCAGAAAACAACATGGCATCGTATTATGTCATAATCCAACCAATCAGAAAACACCACATCATCGCATTACGTCATAATCCAGCCAAGTAGACCAGAAGTAGACCAGAAGTAAATTTGTGTGGGTGGGCGTGGGTGTGCGTGGGTGTATATTTTAAAAAAAAAAACTGGAAAAACTCACAGGTGTCTGTCAAGTGGACCGGAAGTGGACCGAAAGTAAACCGGAAGTAGACCAGAAGTAGACCGGAAGTAGACCAGAAGTGGACCGGAAGTAGACTGGAAGTAGACTGGAAGTAAATAGGTGTAGGTGGGTGTGGGTGTGGGTGATTGTAGGTGTGCGTATGTGTGCGTAGGTGGGTGTAAGTGGGTGTAGGTGTGCGTGAGTGGGTGTAGAAGTGCGTGGGTATAGGCGTGCATGGGTGTAGGCATGCGTGGGTGTAGGTGTACTTGAACTCGTAAGAAATTATGACATTCATACGAAGTATGAGTTGAAAAAACACAGATTTACAATAGTATAAAATCAACAAAAACATCATCAAAATAGGTTTTCCATTGTGCTTAAATTAATAAAAACAATAGGCCTCGTACCACTCGTGCAAAGTACGAGATGGAAAAACACAGATTTACAATAGTATAAAATCAACAAAAACATCATCAAAATAGGTTTCCTATTGTGCTTAAATTAATAAAAACAATAGGCCTCGTACCAAGTATGGCACAGAACATATCAACTACCTCTACTGGATTTCAACCAGTGAGTTATGGACAAATTTATACAGTGGAATATTGAGTTTATATTCTTCAATGAATCGAGTTGAAAAATCTTAAAGCACTGGAAAATCAGGAATATTTTGTATTATTTTGCTCTATTTGGGCAATGGAAATTGAATTTTGTCTTTTCTTTTATCTATTCTAATGTGTATTTTCATGCATGTAGAGGAGGTGCTATTAGGAGATATGATTAAATTATAGGCAAAGCATCACAGCTTTTACTTTGCTATGGAAAAAAAGACAAAAAGTATTATTTTCTGGAATTAAGCTACAGAGTGCTCCACACATACAAAAACTAACTTTCAACAACTTCTTCTTCTCATGGGATTTCTGGGTTCTCTTCAATTGTCTCAGTTGTCTGCATCCTTCATATCCTAATTGCATAGTGTAAGCTTAGAAATTGATGATTTTGTTGAAATCTTATTTCACCCTCAGAGACAGTTATTTGTGTTTGTCTGCTGTCTCCATGGTACTCTTATTATCTGCAACAATCAAACTCATTATTCATGTAACAAATAACTCACCCAATCAAAATTAATCAGCAGACAACTGGCTCTATTTAAAGATAAAGAAAAGCTTTAGAGTCATGAAACAGAACCCAACTGGAAAAACTCACACAGCTTCAATATAACCTAGTTAAAGCACAAGTTTTACTAGTTGGCTGTGTAAAAGAAGCAATCTAATTTATTTTGTAACATATGTATTAAATGAATGGATGAACTGAATTTTTGATGCAATATCTGTGTGATGGTCATATTTTCTAGGTATGAGAATGTGTCTTCCTTAGTGGCTGACTTAATACCCTGAGTTGCTGACTTAAAATGAATTCTTGGCAAAACCATTCAGAAAATTGCATCCATGATAAGCAATAATTTTGTGTACATGAAAAGGGGAAAAAATTAAGTACATCACTAGATATTAAAAAAAAAAAAATTCATAATTCCCTCCCTTAAATTTTTTCAACCCACTAAGGAATTTGTGAGTCATCAGTGGATTGGTGAGAGACTTTGATATTTGGAGACATTTCCAGTATACAAGGTGTGTCAATAAAGTTTCTGGACTCATGCTGTAACTCTTTTATTGAAAAAAATCAGACAATCAAAATATTGTACCCTTCAATGTAGTCGCCTCCCCGATCCCTACCTTGCTCCAGAAGGATCTCCCACTGTTAGAAGCAGTGTTGCAGGTCATTTTCTGATATGCTGTTCAAGAGTCGCGTTGCTTTGCCTTTCACCACGTCTACAGACTGGAACCGGGTTCCTTTTAGTACACACATGACTTTAGGGAAGAGAAAAGTCGCACGGGGCTACGTCCGGTAAGTACACTGGATATTCCAACACTGGAATATTGTGTTTTACCAAAAACTTCTTCACAGACAGTACGTTGTAAATTGGCACATTGTCCTGAGCCATTCATTCACATGTCTGGTCTCCTTCTTCTCACCCGCTCAAAAAGGATCCCCAAAACATTGTTATGACACAACTGATTGACAGTTTGACCTTCAGGCATCCAATCAACGACCAATTTTAGCAACCTTCTTGATACTGACTTGAGTTTTCGAAGAGCAAGGGTGGCACGATCATGGATCATCCGCGATGCCTTCTCTACACTCTTTAAACTTCTAAAACTACTCGAAAACTCACATGCAAAATAAACACTGATGCCCACAAATATCTTTCAACTAATTGTAAATGTCTGTGGCGGATTTCCCAAGTTTGTGCACAGGCAGAGGATAGTCCACAGGTCAGTATCCTCCCAGCTCTTTGTTATCGACGTGACCTGAAATGTATAAGAAAATCAATCCCGAAACTTTATTGCCACACCTCGTATAGGTATGTTTTCAATACATATGCAGACAAATTCTTAGGTTTCTAATGTTTCAGGTTAGGTTGTATTGTAATGTTCACACACATTGGGCAACAAATAGATTGGGGTTTAAGATCTGGCTTGTCATCATTCTTCTCAATGTTTTATCTTTGAACCACCGCTTGAGCCTTCTCTACTAAAGCCATTGGTTTCCTGTCTTGGGATAGAAAGGAATGACACACTTCACATCAGTTGTCTTCAACAAAAACCTGTTGCCATGTGGCATGTGCAGAATTTCAAAGAAAAGTGTGGCAACTTGCTGAACTTCATCTGAGGTCATGGCAAACCATTCAAGGTCAGCTGATGACAAGGATGTTGCAAGTAGCAAATGATGCATAGCGCTCGTTTGTTGCTAATTGTCAGCTGTTGCTTCCAGGGTGCTTGGAATGGGACCTCAGTAATGGTGTATTGGTGATTACTGCTTGTGGACACCTTGCTTATAGATAAGACTGATATCTTCAGACCAAAAGAGTTAGATTTATTTTTGTAGGATACACTATCCCTTCAGATGCTATGCTATAAATTTCCTTCACCGTTGAACCCATTTTTTAAGCAGTGGTACACAAACAAAAGGAAACTCCTCAAACATCTTAATCACAATTGTTAAGCCTATGGGCGTGTACAGATAATGACCAGTACCAACTTTACTCTGCTACACATTTCACACCTGTTTGGAGGAGCATCGGCCTGGATTCCACAAAATTCTACAAATTTATGACTCATCCTGATATATCTATTTTATCTCTATTGTATTTGGATTATTTTACATTACTTTCAGCATGTCTAGGTTAATTGTGATTATGAGGATGAATAAGGATGTCATGGAATGACGATAGAACAAATACAATGATAAATCTATGGCTTAACCAAGATTCAAACTTATGACCTCCTGGCACCGAAGAGCATTACACAAAACCACTTCAACGCAGATGTTAGCTTCAATTCACCAATTTCATTTACACATCTTTCATCCATATCATCACAAATTAACTATAGAAGTAGAAGAGAATTATGAGGATGAAGCAATTTCACAATCAACCACTGATGTAAACGCAAGTGTTGCAAATTTTTCTGTTACTTTTAAGGACAATGTAGACCAGAGACTAGTGGTTTGAGAGTATGGGTGTGCATCTCAGCCTCACATCCAGAAGAGGAGATTTCAATCCTCCAATTACTCACAAATAGTTTCGAAGACATATGATGATAATTGTATTAGCAATTCAAGTGTTCCGGGCTTAACAGAGGCAATGTGATTTTCCAGAGTAGGGAAATGGATCTGTGATGTTCATTAACTGTTTTAATAGGGATGAAAACATAGTCTCATTTGTTTCAATTTCTTCATAATCACTACAATGTATCAAGCTGTAGCTCCTTTGATGTTTCTCTGAAAAGCAAGTTTTGGTTATAGGCAGATAAAGAGGTAGTGTGGGAAGGGCATCCTTCAAGAAATTATAGTATTTTTTCTTCAAAATATTGAAAATAATTTAAATAACACTTTTTTTTATACATAAGGATATATATGTATATATATATTACATAAAATCTGATCTCTGTACGTACACAGTTAAAATTAAATATGAGTTTTGAACTATTTATGATTATTTGCAAGAAGTTCAATGTTGTAAGTTCATTATGGAAGTTAATTTTTGTTAAAGAAAGCTCGATACAAAAACAAATTCATACTTCCATTAATATTAAATCATTTGGTCATCTTAGCTCACAAAACTTTACACTGTCGGAAATTTTAAAAAGGAAATTTCCTTTTTCTTCATTCGGATGGGTAGGTACATGTAATAGCTTCACATCATACCAAAGCATGTTGTGAATTTTCAACCCCAGTTTCACTCTCATTTGTTTTCCCCTCCTCTTTCTTCCTCCCTACTCACAAGGTTCCTACTTTTATACATTCAAGGCAAGATACGAAGAGTTCGTGTGTTTTTATGATGCTGTCATTGTCAGAATAGGGTGAGATGATGATGATCAGTTCTACTAAAATGAGAAAGACCATAGCAAACTTGTGATAAATAATAAATTGGATAGTCATTTGTTTCTCCTTCTGCTTCCCTATTACTTGTTATATATTAGTTTAAGTTATGAAGCCATGGGCTGAAACAGCCATATATATTATTGTTGTTATAGTTACTGGTTGTTGATTTTATATACATGTGTTATGGAGTTAATATAAAAATGTTCGAACCCAAGTGTTTCATTAAATAAGTTCTTTAAAACAATACATGATAAGTGGCGACGATGGATTGGATACATTTGTGAGTTGAACAATTATTTAATAAGATTATTGTAGTTGAATAGAAGATTCAAATCTACTGTAAGAAGTTTGAAAAATGAATACGTTGCCATTCTTCGAGTCCTATGAGGTAGGAAGTAATATTAAAGCTTATGTGCGAAGATTTGATTCATTTTTAAAAGCACAAGAAGTTAAAGAAGATAAAAAGGTTCATTTATTGTTATCAGTGATTGGAAATAATGCGTATGAGGCATTGTATATTAAATTAGCTCCAAATGATCCTAGTAGTTTTCCTGTCGAAGTTTTGCTGACAGAACTCGTTGATATTTATGAACCTAAAACAAACAAGTTGCTTGAGATATATAAATTTAAAAATGCTAAAAAAGAGCATGGTGAATCAATGGATGACTATATATCACGAATTAAAAAGTTGTCATTAACATGTGGGTTTAAGCCAGAAGAGTTTGATAATGAATTAAAGCAACAAACAATTTTTGGACTTGAGGAAGGTACATTAAAAAGGAAGTTAATTATGGAGACTCCAAAGACGTACAAAGATGTTTGTGATTACATTAGGAATCATGAAGTACTAGACAGATTTGGTAGCCATATTCAGCAAGACTCAAACATCCACAAAGTTAACACATACACACCAAGAAGTATGTACAAGAACAAATTAGAGGTAAAGAAATGTTATAAAGGACAATTGCAACAAGATAGTCCACGGAATTTTAACTGGATTTGCTATAGATGTGGTTCGAAAACAAAACATGGAGCTGAAGGTTGTCCAGCTATGGGGAAAGCTTGCAGATTTTGTGGCAAGATAAATCATTTTTCTAATGTTTGTAGATACAAGAATGAAATAAAAGATGTAGATAAAAGATCATCTGGGAAGAAGGCAGATTTCATGCATCAAAAACAACCTAACTACACCTCAAGGGCTGTGCAATATTTAAATAAGACTACATCTAATGTAAGATCTTCTTCTACACCCTCTGAGAAGGAAGATGCGATAAACAAAACCCGAGGTAATAATTTTGACTACAGTGGAAGCCAGAACAATATATTCAGTATAAATGTAATAAATACTGTACAGCATAAAAGTGAAGAAAGTAGCAAGCATGTTGAGAAGTTATTATGCAATGAGATTCAACCCTTACATGTTCAGCTATATATCTGCAATGAACCAGTTAAATTCATAGTGGATACAGGAAGTTATGCTAATATTCTACCTAAGAGTAGTGTATGGAAAAACAGCGATGTTTTACGATTGAATCCACTCAAAAATTGCTATGGTACTATCACAGGAGAAAAGTTGAAGTTTGAGGGTCAAATTTCCTTATCTGTAAAGTATAACTCACTGAGTTATGAAATGCCGTTTATAGTAGGAGATTTAAATGATTTAAAACCTATACTTGGTCGAGCAGGATTGTGTATTCTCTTTGGCGATTGGAGAAGAAGTTTGGTAATTGATGCTGTACAAGGGCAAATAGAAGAAAAAGATGGGAATAGTATTACAAGGAGCTTGTACACAGACACATCAAATGGGGAATCAGCGAAGTTGAAATCTGATATTTTAGTAAAATTTAAAATTTTGTTCAATAATGACATTTCAGAACCTATAAGAAATATTAATGTTAGAATTCCATTGAAGCCTGGATTTGTACCTGTGAAAAGGAAAGGTTACAATCTACCTTACTTTATGCGTGATGAAGTAGGCAAGGCAATAAAAGATTTGTGCCAGCAAGGAATCTTAGAAGAAATAGAAAGTTCTGATTGGAGTAGTCCTGTAGTTCCTGTGCGAAAAGCAGATGGAAGTATTCGTGTATGTGCTGACTATAGCAAAACTGTAAATCCAAATGTAGATACTTTACAATATCCACTTCCAACTTTTGACGAGCTTTATCATAAGTTAGGTTCACATAAGTGGTATACGAAGATTGATCTACGTTCAGCTTTTCATCAATTATTAGTCGAAGAAAAGTCTCAACATGTTCTTACCATTGTAAATGAAGGTCATTTGTATGTACATAAACGTTTACCGTTTGGAACTAAAATAAGTTCTCAAGTATTTCAAAGAGCCATGGACACAATACTTGGTGGTATTGATGGAGTGGTATCATTTATTGATTACATTCTTTTAGGAGCAGATACGTTGCATGACTGTTACAAACTAACTGTATTAGTTTTGGAAAGATTGATGCAGTACAATGTAAAAGTAAATTTGCAGAAGTCTGAATTTTTTGTTCATGAAGTAAATTTTCTAGGAAGGAAATTCACAGAACATGGAATTTTACCTACAAATGAACATGTTCAGGCAGTGTTAAAATGTAAGGTGCCTGAGAATAAAAAGGAATTTGCGACATTCATGGGTTTAGTGGCGTATCATGCACGATTTTTGCCTAATTTGAGTTCTAGGATACCTAATCTTTATTTATTGCAAAGGAAAAGTGTACAATGGTTTTGGAACGAAGAATGTGAGAGGGAGTTTCAGCTAGTTAAGCAGCTATTAGTCTCTGCACCTGTTTTAGTAGCATTTGACACTCGATTGCCATTAGTTTTAGTCACGGATGCAAGTGGCTATGGGATAGGTTGTCAGTTGACACATGAAATAGAAGGAGTGCTGAAACCTATTGCATGTTTTTCAGCTACTTTAACAGATAGTCAAAAAAGTTACTCTCAAGCTGACAAGGAAAGTTTGGCAGTAGTGGAAGGTATAAAACATTTTCATATATATTTGGCAGGAAACAAATTTAAAATTCTAACAGATTCTTCAACAGGTAAATCGATATTAGATCCGGACAAAGCAATTTCTCCTACAGTATCTATGAGATGGCAAAGATGGAGGTTACTTCTAGCAAATTATGATTATTCCATTCATTACACGAAGAATGTAGGGATAGCTGATGTCTTGTCCAGATTACCTGTGTCATGTTTAGTGAATGAAGAAGAGGATTTACCTATTTATTTTTTGGATAATGAGACATTGATGAGTGAAGATCCTTTAAGAGTTGAGGAAGTAATTGAAGCAATGAAACAGGATGAAACATTGTTACTAGCATATGAATACACAGCGAAGGATTGGAGGAATATAGCACGTAAAGAAGCTGATGGAGAATTGAAAATTTATTCTCAGAATAAAAATGTCTTAAATTGCAATAATGGAATGTTATGCCACGGTGAGCGAATTGTAGTGCCAAAGTTATTGAGAAATAAGGTTCTACAAGACTTGCACAAATTTCATTCTGGAGTTGTGAAGTCCAAACATGTTGCAAGAAAGTACTTTTGGTGGCCGAGCATGAACCAGGATATAGAGAATTATGTTCTGTCGTGCGATGTGTGCAGAAGACATTCAAGAGCACCAAATAAACATGAGTATGTTTCATGGAAGCCCGAAAATGAACCATTTCACAGAGTACACATAGATCATTTTTTTCTTCCATGGATATAAATTTCTTATTTTAGTGGATGCATTTAGTAAATATGTAAATGTTTGGCAAGTTGTTCATTTAACGGCTGAAGAAACTGTTGAGAAGTTGACAAATCATTTTTTCATATTTGGAATACCAAATACCATTTGTTCTGATGGTGGCCCACCATTTGCCAGCAGGGATTTCCAGAGATTTTGTAACAATCATGGAATAAAATTAATTCACAGTCCACCGTATAGACCATGTGCAAATGGAGAAGTTGAAAGGCACGTACAAATCATCAAAAGGTACATGACTTTAACAGGAGAGATAACAAAAGGAAACGTCAACAGACACAATGCTTCTGTGGATAAATTCTTAAAGAGAATGTTGTTCTATCACAACAATACTGTAAATGTGATTATGGGGAAATCACCAAATGAAATTTTATTTTCGTACAAAGTAAATGCCAATAAATTAATTCATAATGATAGAACAAGGGTTATTTATGCGGCAGAGCATTATAAGAAAGGATCTGGAGTATATTATTATTGTCCAGAAAAAAAAGCAGTATGAAAAAGGCGAGATAGTAGGACAATTATCGCACTCAATTTTCAAAGTTAAGAGGGACAATTACACAAGAAATGTTCATTTTTCATTTTTGAAGCCAGAGATTTCCAGAAAGAACGAGAGTGGAAGATATGGAAATGGTGAACGCTCGATACGATGTACAGAAGAGTTTGGTGGTGAGCAAAATCAATTTGCAAACTTGGACTATATGGAATTACCATCTGTGGCTCACAATGAAGTAATAGAGCAGCAGAGACAAGGAGGTATGCAGGGCCTGGAGAAGCCAGGATGTTCGAAACAAGAGTCCACTGCAGCAGCATCATTTCCACGAAGGTCTGCAAGGATACATAAACCACCTTGCAGATATGAACCAGATTAGAAATGTTATGATTGTTGTTATTATTATGTTTCATTTTGCAACCAAGGGGAATATTGTTATATATTAGTTTAAGTTATGAAGCCATGGGCTGAAACAGCCATATATATTATTGTTGTTATAGTTACTGGTTGTTGATTTTATATACATGTGTTATGGAGTTAATATAAAAATGTTCGAACCCAAGTGTTTCATTAAATAAGTTCTTTAAAACAATACATGATATTACTCATGCCTGTTTGTTCAATGCACTCGAATATGTCAAGGAACTGGATATTGTCCCATGTTTTGAATGGAAGTGTAATGAACATGTGCTTCATTTATTTATGCACATTTTTTGTAAATCTATTTATCAAGGATAAAGATGAAAGCAACGAGTTTTTGACAGCACTCTTCATTTTACAATGCAGAAACAAGGTAAAAATAATGTAAACAGCTGGTAGTTTCATTCACATCCTGTTTGAGCAGATTTGAAAACTCGATGACAACAGTAGAGGTTTTTTTCTTGTGGTACAGATTTGCACCATCGAATTTTCCGTTTCTGAGGAAGTAAAAATCTCGATTCGCAATGATATCTGAGTTGTAACACTATATGATGAGATAGGAATGTCAGTGCATGACTGGGGATAGTTGCTCAGAGCTGGAAAACCAACTGAAAGGAGTCCTTCGAATTCAGTCACTACAAGAGATTAACAACAAACAAAAACACTGGTGATATATGGGAACAAATGGAATGTGAAGGGGCTGGCGAATATTTGATATTTCTTTTAAGAAGACTGCTCTTAATGAATCAGTATATTAAAAATTAATAGGTTCATAGCTTTGTTTGGGTTAGCATGTATGACTGTGCAAATAGGAAGAAGCTTCCATTGAGGTAGACAATGGTTATTGCTAGTCCACCCATGCATTTTAACTTCATATTAATAGGGTTGTGAAAGTTCCCTTTTAACAATAACACCAAAAAAAACTGAGGAAAGGAGAAAAATTTGAGTAAATATGTTTTGAAAGGTTAACGAGACAGATTGTTTTGCTTTTGGGCTTTTAAGCTACAAAGTAATGTAAATTTTTACATTTTCCCAGATTAACATCGAATTTTACATGTTACATTTAAAAAAAAAAAAAAGGAAAGTGAAATCTACTCAAGCTTTGCCTTGTCAGGAGGAAGAGAGTTGCATCAAATTGTAGGAGAACATTTTACCATGAAATATGCAAAAATGTAGTAATTTTGTGCTACAGTGTATTAATGATGACAAACTTTACTTCCCTGTTTTGTTATTCTATAAAAGAAAATAACTGTTAAAGTACATAGTTATGATTACAGAACACACCACTAGAGTGCTCGCCTGCGCAACCTGTGTAGCAGGTATTTGAGCAAATAAGTGTGTCTGGCAGTCACATTGGCACAGTAGTAGCTGGAGTGCACATCAAATATTCGGTTTCACACAGTAGAATGGGGTTCGAAAAAGGGCAAATTGTTGGTGCTCGCCTCGACTGAACATAGTTGACTGAACCTGTTCCCTGGCAATGTTGCTATACTGAAACCCTTGATCACTAGCACCAATGCCAAATAGTGGATTGATTGGTTCCAGCAACACAAATCGTGGACGTTAGCTGACCTCAAATATGTCATGTTCTTGGATGAGCTCACCTTCACTGTTTTTCTGACATGTAGAGAAGACCATCCATAGCATACCAACCAGACTGCTTAGTCCCCAGAGCGAAACATGCGGTGGATCCATGATGATGTGCTGTGAAGTATCGTAGCAATCTTTGGGACCACTGCTTGTTCTAGAGGGACATGTCACTGCCAAGGCCATTCTGGATGAGCATCTGCACCCTATATTGCAAATATTGTTCCAGGATGGTGGGGAAGTACTCCAGGGTGATAACTCACTGATGCACACTGCTAAACAGGTCACGGAGTAGTTCGATGAGCATGAACATGAAGTTGAAAATCTGCCACGGCCTGCAAAGATGCTAGACTTCATCATTATTGAGCTCTTATGGGCTCTTTTAGAGGATCAGGTGTGGCAACGTTTCCTCTCCACCAACAACATGTTGTGAAACCATCTGTGTGCTTCAGGAGGAATGGCTGCAAATTTCTCTCCTGCTGTGGAAGACCTCTATTGATCCTTCTCCAGACAAGTTGCTGCTACTCTGGCGATCCAAAGACGACCCAAAACTATACTAATAAAGGTTAGTGTCTGCATTCCAGGTGTTGCAGTTGCAATATCCGCCACCTCTACATATATATACACATAATCTGTTTTGTACTTACCTAAAATTAAAAATTTATTATACATTCCTTGGCATAGATTTATTTTCTCCACCACCATTTGCATAGAAATGTTTTCTTACAGCCATTGGCAATTTTTATCAATCTTTGTTTTGTTCTCTCTACTTGCCATTTTGCAAGTTCAAGAGTCACGTTTCATAGTTACAGAATTGTCATTCATTGTTACAATTATTTTTACCATTATTAAAACTCTAAAATAAAAAAATAATTTATTCAATTGCAATGTTCCATGAGTATCATTTTACTTTTCTAAAATTCTGTTCAAAGGACTGACGATGAGTAATCTTGAATCAGGAATTATAGTGAGGACATTTTTAGACAAGCAGATAACAGAAGAAATGGATTTAGATACATTCTATTGCATATATGTAGATAATTATGGTACTGACAGAGAATGAAATGGTAATTTCTGTGGTATGATATGTAAAACTGGAAAAATGCATGATATTTATTTAAATGAATTTTATTTAAATATTGAACACGCCCTTCCAGACACACACAGACACACACACACACAAACATGTATGCTTTCCCATGCTCCATTTTTTTAAAACTCTTTATTCTTATAATATTTTCTCCTTTTCTTGAAATCCTGTTGCTGTTTCCTGACATAGTCGTATATTTAGTTTAATTCAGATTTACAGTTGTAGACATTCCTTCTGATTTGCTCAAATATTTCTTGATTTATTTATTGATTTGGTGTTTTAAGTCCACTTTAGCTCATATATATTTCTCTTTTCATAATACATGTTATCAGTGTATGCACATATGTGACATGTTTTATTGGAAATTGTGCCTCCTTGATGCATAACGTTTAGTACAATGTGTGAAGTTAAGGATTAGACTGTTGCTAATCCATCACTAAGGGCCTTCCTGATGGCGCAGTGGTAGCGTCGTCACCTTGTAATCAAGGGGTCCCGGGTTCGATACCCGGTGGAGGTACAAGTGGTTCGGATCCCACTTAAAACTGTAGGTCCAGTCCCGATTAGCCTTAATGTGCATAAAGTGGACTTAAAACACCAACTCAACAACAACTAATCCATCACCTTCTTCCATTCCTCTGTTGATTTATAATTCTTAAGTGATATCATTATTGCTTTTGTGGCATTCCTTGCAATAATTAATAATAATCTTACTAGTTTATTGTCTAAATTTCCAATAGATTTATTTAACTCTTTGCTGTTTAGGACTTCAAATGCTTGTTTATAGTTGATAAATATAGAAGTTCATGTTCATAGTGTCTTTTCTTATCTGTTTGATGACAAATAACTAATCCATTGTTTCTCTATTAGGGTGAAATCTATGCATTTTTGGAAATCACTTGACGCTTCTCATTTTTCGTTAGCACTGCTTGGCTATTAACTTGCACTGAAAGCAGATACAGGTTCAGAACTATTTTCTGAATCAACAACCCTAACCCCCCCAAACCAAGAACTTCTTTCAACATCCATCTGACTCTCATAGTTTTCCATCTAACAATCTACGATTTCCAGATCTATGCTTCAGTCCTATTCAGAAAATGGTCATGGAAAATGAGAACAATTCTTCAAATCAAACATTTCAACTATTAATCTCTCTCTGCTTCATATTCCTTCCTCTGATCTCATGGAGAGAACCCTTACCATGTTTCTTGAAAATGAAAGTAACTAGTTTTGCATAGTGATTTCCACTTGAAAGCATTTTCATAAAAGTTCGCCTACAACAAACATAAACATAAATGAGGATGATGTCCTCAAACACATTCATTCACATTAACTATCAATCATCTTCAGTATATCCACTTCAACAGGTGCTATTCCATCATCCCAGAAAGGCCATACTTAAACCACATTAATACAAAAACATTTACAATAACCAGAGATTTTTTATCAACAAACGTCTCTGTAAAGGCATGATACAGACTTTCCACAAAACGCAAAATTTCAATTTGTGATTGACCTCTTATTTTTATCTCTCAGCTTCAACAAGTCTATAGAAATCTATGAGAGTCATTCAAGTCAAACCAAGTCTATCAATTTTTGAGAATAATGGAACACACCCACATGTATATAAATAACTTTACTTATAAGAGACCAGTGTCTACCATTACTGCATGCAGGACTAATATCGTGGGCAACATGAGTCACTTGTAAAACAAGATTGTAAGTAGAAACAAGGAATTGCATGATATGATGAAATGTAATGTTTATGAATGTGTAAACCGACCATCATTTACAGAGGACTTCATTCAGACTCTTAACAGCAGTAAAATATTTGATTGGTGATAATGGTTTAAAGACAGCCAGCTGTAAATCAAGTCAAGATGATCCTGGTCACTGCAGTCATTCCGTAACCACTATTTTTCATACAGGCTTTCAAACTTTCAGCCATTTATTCAGTGAGTGCATCCTTGAATATCAATGGATAATATGCCACCAACTTGCTAAACAGAAGCATCTGTCTGTGGAAAGTTTGAACACAATCTCAAAAACAGCCTGGTTTCATCACTAAACGCATTATATTGCTACAATACTATGCACAAGTACAGGTGCTCACCACACAATTTGCAGCCCACAGGAACTCAGCTGGAAGTTACTGTCTCACACCCCCTTGCAGTCCTGAACATGCTTCAAGCGATTTTCATCTGTTTGCACTCTTAAAAGAGTTCCTCATATGTCAGCATTTCAGCAGTGTTTAAGAGGTTAAGCAAGCAGTCTGATCATGGTCTGACATACTGACACATATTTCTACACTGTTGGTAAACACTATTGAAATGCTGGTATAAGTGTATTGTGTAGAGGAAGGTTACATTGGGAACAAAAGTCACTTATAGATGTCCAAATGTATTCCATTATTCTGAAAAATCCAAGGTCCCAGTTTGACTTGAACAACCCTTGTACATTCAGACCATAGGAGACAGCAACCCATTCACCCAAAAGTGTATGTGTGCAACACCTAATGTCATTTACACTCTGATCTGCATCCTACGTAATGCCTTCCATCTTGAAGAAACTGTTACACTTCAGTTACACTGCTTTTATGTGGCAGCACTTTACTTGGCATGATAGCAATTTTCTGAAGGGTCTTGTCAAAAATTAAACTTGAACCAGTCTGTCAGTAAATAAGGTCTT
This sequence comes from Lepisma saccharinum, assembly GCF_977018435.1. Taxonomy (NCBI): domain Eukaryota; kingdom Metazoa; phylum Arthropoda; class Insecta; order Zygentoma; family Lepismatidae; genus Lepisma; species Lepisma saccharinum. The sequence goes on along the minus strand of NW_028143487.1, from coordinate 39,799 downwards.
GACAGAAGTGGGTCTCATGCAGAATGCATATTCTCACCTTTGGAAAGGTTCATACAAATACAGATATTTTAATATGCATGGTCAAAAGCTACAGAACTCTTTCTTTAATAATACCAGCTGGTAGTTGTGGTGTACAACAGAGCACATTGAGATTTTGTGTTCCACTTAATATTTACAGTTCATACGCATGATGTTTCATGTTTAACTAGCTTCAATTTATCTTCAATTAGGTTAATACAAGATGAATATGAGTATTGATCAGAGCAGTTAATTGTTACATAAGTAATGTGTTCTATTGTTGTGGTTGCAAAGATTGCTATGGAGACAGCGGAGAACCCCAACAGCCTCTCCAGTTGATGATGAATGGGAGTAGCAGCTTTTTCAACTTACAGAACAATATGATTGAGAGGGATGGCAACAACTTGGCTCTAATGAAGATAGCCTAGATAAGTAGAATGGAAGCAGTTTATATTTTGTTGAAGGTTGGTATTGTATGTGTTGGGCACTCTATAACTTTATTTAGAAAAAAATATATTTTAGCTTTATTTACCACTTCTTTTCTAATAGAACTTTTTTGTTACTTTCAGGATAATATGTGTATATGTAATATATATTATATATATTCTTATATAAAGAAATTAAAAATAAGAAAGTAGCCACCTTTGTGGCAAAGCATGTTGAGTTGTCAACTAGGAATCTCCCAACCACAGATTCTGGCTTAGAGCTCCTGCTTGGTGAATGGTATTTTTTCTGACTGTTCCTACTTAAAATTTCATCCTCTAATCACCATTCATTCTCATCACACTAAATAACCTAAAGAGGAAGAAAAACGACATGAAATAAGAAAAGTTAAAGGGACCATAATTGGAATATGCATCGGAGTTATGATGCACAGACAAATGTATGTGCATGTAAATATGTGAGAGGTGAGACATAGGAAGTAAAAACTAAGAAGACAATTAAAACTAGTGAAAATAAAACATTAAAATACTGACCAAGGCAGAATTTATTGTATAAAAAGGTAACGTTTCCACCCTCTAACAGGGTCTTCGTCAGACGAATATTCTGGCTTGTTTTATTAACATGGAAGCAAGACTTAACAGTGTTACCATAAAACAAGTGATTTAGCGTGTTTGCAGATATTATTTATTTATTTATTTCGCCTTCTTTTACATGGCGAAGTTAAGGCTGTGGAGCCTTTTCTTCCACTTGATCATGTTTACAAAAAAATGGAATATGAAATAATTAAAATATTGAAAAAGAAATGAAAGAAAAAAAATATATAAAAATTATAGAGAAATAAAAAATACAAAGAAAAATTACATATAAGAAAGGTAATCTAACCTATAGATACGGGCACACACTCTCACACTCACACATACATATTTTTGCCCTTACACGCGTACAAGCAAATACATAACACTACACTTACTTAAGCACAGGCCAATATTACACATACTTAAAACACAGTCCAAAACAGTATACTTTGATGATAATTCATCTTAACTATTACGTTAAACCATTTTTGTGCCTTACGTCCTTCTATCATTCTCTGCACCCGCCACATTATTAGGGAAATCAAACATTTAATTTTCATTGTATAATATGTGTAACTTTAACAATTTTTTGAACGTCACAATTGATGAAGAGACATGAATTTCAGGTGGCAACTTGTTCCAAAGGCCTGCTGAGGTAACAGTAAAAGAATGTGCATAAAAGTTGGATTTGTGGAGTTCAATGGACAGCAAAGACCTTTCGCGCGATCTGGTGTTGCGGCTGTGAAAGTCGGAAAGATGTTGAAATCGGTTATAGAGATATTGCGAGTCTTTTATTTGGAGGATTTTGTACAGTAAAATTAACTTATGAAAATTACGTTTATTGCTTAATTTAAGCCACTCGACCTTCGCAAAGTACGATGTCAAAGCTCTGAATATTTTAGATCGAAAACGAAACGAATGCAGGCATTTTGAATTCGCTGCAGTCGTTTAGCTTGCTCGTGATTGACATCCAAGAAAGCAATGTCGCAATAGTCAACAATGGGAAATACAAGAGACTGGACCAGTTTAATTTTTATGCATTCAGGGAGGAAGTTTTTGAGCCGATAGAGTGAATGCAATGCACCGAAAGCTCTTCTAGATACAAAGTTAACTTGCTCTGCCCAAGTGAGATGGTGGTTGAGTATCACACCCAGATTCTTAACAGTAGTGGAGAAGGGCAGATGAATATCATTTACGTTGAGTCTAGGGAGGCTAGACAAAATTCTAGGGGAACCTACAAGAATACACTGGGTTTTAGTCTGGTTTAGATGTAAGCCATGGTGTGCAGACCAAGTACTTATTTGTTTAAGGTCATTGTTCACAATTTCTATTGCATGCAGTATTTCTTGCAGGAGGAAAGAGAAATATAACTGAAAATCGTCGGCATAGATATGGTATTTACAGCAGTTAAGCACCGTCGGGAGGTCGTTTATATACAGAGCAAATAAGAGGGGGCCGAGTACAGTGCCTTGAGGGACACCACATGGAATGTTTTTCCACGACGATTTTCCATATAAGTCAACGACACATTGTTGACGTTCTTGTAGATAGGAGCAGAACCAATTAACCTTGGAGTCGGAAAAATTGAATATCGATGATAATTTAGAGAGTAGAATTTCATGATCAATTATCTGAAAAGCTATTGTAAAGTCTAGAAGTACCAGAATCGTAAGTTTTTTATTGTCCATGGCTAGCCTCATGTCATCGGTTATATTGACAAAAGCCGTGCAAGTGCTGTGGTTACTTCGAAAGCCAGACTGAAGAGGATCTATTAAATTATTTTGCGTTAGAAAGTCCCGGGTTTGATCACTAATGAGATGCTCTAGGGCTTTAGACAAAGCTGGGAGGATGCTGATTGGTCGGTAATCGTTGACGTTTATTATGTCGTTTGTTTTAGATATAGGGCGTACCAGGGCGAGTTTCCAAGATGAGGGAAATGCGCCGGTAATTAAAGAAAAAATAAAAATATGAGTGATAGGAGCAAGTACGTGGTAGAGAATTTTTTTAATCATGAGGATAGAAATTTCATCTACTCCTACGGACTTTATCTTCTGTAAGATTTTCTGACTTGTTCTGGCGAAAAATAAGAAAAACAAAATTTTGGAGCAGGTGTGGAGCATGTTTCAATGTTACGAATCGTTTCGTGTTTCACATTATCACCGATGATCGGAAGATCACAAAAGTGATCGTTCAATACTTCCGGTGGAAATTTATTAATAGATTCGTGGTTTCTCCGTTTCCCAACTCCCAGTATTTTCAATTTTTTCCAGAGGACGTCAGGTTTGCTTTCATATGTTAGTATTTCAGATGCAAATCGGCGCTTTGATTTTCGTACTTCCTGGGTGCAACAGTTCCTCAGAATTCTGTAATTTTCAAAGATGGATGTGTTATGATCACCGACCTTGATCACCTTCCTATATTTGATGTATGCTTTGTCACGCATCGCCATAAGTCGGTGCAACTCGTCCGTCAGCCAGGGAGCAGGGGGACGCAAAACACGCTTCTTCCTGACTGGAGCATGTTTATCGTGCAATTGGAGGATAAAGGTATTTAACAATAAAACTTGCTCATCCACTGTAGGTAACATATTGATTAAATGCCATAGTACAAGAAGAGAACGTATCACGGAATTCTATAACCTTTTCTTTTTTGCTACATAGGTCGGTATTCATATCTCCCAGAACGATCATGTGTGAATATTTTGGTAGAAAGTTTGCAACGTCGTTCTCGAGGTTATCAAGGCGAGTGCAAGGTGGACGATAGACTACCGCCAGGAGGAGTTTTTGTTGACAGATACTGATTTCGAGGATTATATATTCCGATGAACCGTCATAGGCATCGGGCGACTTTGAGAGAATTTTGGCAGGGATGTCCTCGCGCAAATACTTGTCCAGTAGTAGATTTTTTATTTACTTTGTTTCTAACCTTGGAAATATTGGGGAGAGATTATTGGAAGAGACACTATGTTCTCTGCTGTAGCAAAGAAAGAAGTAAAAGAGGTCTCAAAATGCACTCTTTAGTGTTTGGGAAGCTGGAATTTTAAATATCCTCTTTCTTTCATTATCATGAATTTCCTTTCTGAATTTTAATTTATCAAATAGGTTTTCAGGTGTTGCTGTTTGCATAAACATATAAGAAAAGCAATATAGGCTAGATGGAGTTTTCATTATCTGCTCATGTTCAGCATTTTGCTTTCGTTTAGAGTTGGGAGGATATGATCAGATTTGTTTGTACAGTACTCCAAAATTCAAACATTCATTTTTTTATTTTTTTTTAAAATATTTTGAATGTTTATGCATGTCCCATTAAAATCTATCAGAAAAAGAATATCTCAGAAATTAATAATATACCAAGCTTACTTTCTCTGGATTTATTATTAAACAGGAGGAAGAGATAGTGCTCAAAAGAGAAGCAGTAACGTTCACCCCCAAAATTACACAGCAGCACAGCAATACAGGCTGCGCTCAACACTCTAGATACTCCAATTAGGAGGACGGCAAAAGTCTACCCATATTTGCTAACTTCATACCAGTCATAGAACATAGACTCTTATAAATATCTCAGGGCTTACTGAGATAAGGAAAGGTTACACCAGCTTTATATACATTTTATATATATATACAGGGTGTTGCAAAATACCTGTTACAATGCTTGGGAGGTGATTCGACAAGTAAAAACAAGGAAAAAATGCCATGTGAAAAAATGTCGAAATCGGCACCATTTTCGAGTGACAGGCGTGCGAAAATCGCCTCACACCATGTGTAAAGTACAATAACTCAAGAAGGAAGAAAGATATCAATGTCGGATTAAAAGAATACAAAGAAAGTCGTGCCTGACGAATACAATGGTGCATCAATTGAGGCCCAGTGTAAATTGCGCAAGGGGACTCTCAAAGAAAGTGGGGAATCCCCTGATGGAAAATATAGGAAATTTACTACTATTTTCTACATAATGTTGAGATCGGAATGTAGGCAGTAAAAAATGACGACATATGTCCACATGTCCCACTACTGCTGGGACACCATCCCACACTCGGGAAATAGGAAATTCACTCGAAAATGACGCTATGCCATCAAATTACTCTCAGATTGATTTCAGCTAATTGATACAGAAAGCCCCACTAGAGGCGCTGTGAGTGTAGGTCACCTGTTACGTATTAGTGTTGGTGGATACTACGTAGAGAGTGTAGTCGACCGTTGTTTTTCCTGTCTTGTTCTGCATCTCGCAGCGTGGAGTTTAGTCTGGCGTGTGTGTATGGTTGAATTGCGCCAAGGAATATTGTACGTAGAGTATGTATTCCCGTGTTCTTTCTCGGTTTGCAACAACTGCGTGGACACCTGTGTGACATTACGTGGGTGCTAATTACGGTAGTTGTGATCCCTCACTCGGAGGGAAAGTGCCCCTGTTGCTGGGCAGTTGTCGAACAGGACAATGGTGAAGTACTCTACCCACGAGCTTGCTGATATGCATCTCGTTTATGGAGAGGCAAACTGAAACAGCCGTGAAGCATGGCGTTCGTATCACGAACGTTTTCCCAATAGGCAGTTACCAGCACATGCACTCTTTCAAAGACTTGATGCTCGACTGCGTGAAACTGGATCTCTACTACCCCGTAGGTGGGATTGTGGAAGACCCTGCACTGTGCGCACTGTGCAATTTGAAGAGGACGTGTTGGACACGATACGATACCGTCCTTGCACCAGCACACGTGTCATTGCTCGTACTCAACAAACCCACCATAGCAATGTGTTCCGCGTTCTTCAGGAGGAGGGATTGCACCCATACAAATTGCATAAGGTGCACCACATACTGCCCACGGACTTACCCCTATGCATGGATTTCTGCCAATGGTACGTGCTACAAACTCTTGCCATTCCAGATTTCCCAACAAGAGTTTTGTGGACCGATGAGGCAATATTCACCAGGGACGGCATGTTCAATAGCCACAACAGCCACATCTGGGATATGGACAATCCGCATGCAATCATTGTGCACCATCATCAACATAGGTTCGCAGTGAATGTGTGGTGTGGCGTAGTAGGTGACCACTTGATAGGCCCATACATTTTGCCCTCTACTTTGTTTGGTGGGAATTATCCGGTGTTTCTACATGACGTATTACCTGAACTTTTGGAAAACGTGCCACTGGCAGGTAGACAACATATCTGGTTTCAACACGACAGCGCCCCCGCACATTTCGACCGGGGAGCCAGGGCCTTACTCAACGATATTTTCGGCGATCGTTGGATTGGCAGGGGTGGACCTTTACCGTGGCCACCTCGTTCCCCCAACCTCACACCACTGGATTTCTTTGCGTGGGGAGAAATGAAAAGGCTCGTGTATGAAATCCCTGTGGAAAGTACTGAGGATCTCGTTGCTCGTGTTAGTGCTGCTGCTGGGACAATTGGTGACATGCCAGAGGTATTTGCGCGTACAAGACAATCAGTGCTTCGCCGATGCCATCTTTGTCTTGAAGTCAATGGCAGACATTTTCAACAACGTCTCTTAGTATACCGGTGTTTGTGAGCCCCTATCAGCACCGCATAGTGTCCTTTAGTGAAAGGTGCGAGTGAAGATGCTGGATATCGTTGTACTTCATACCGTCGATCTGCATGTGCGGAGGTTGTGCGCTTCTCAGTGGAATCCCTTCCAGATGTGCTGTGCCTGGAAATGTTACATGCCATTGTGTGCGTTTTCTCGCCATTCTCCGTCTTCATTCCTTCGAGGATTACCCACTTTCTTTTGGGAGCTCTCTTGTAGTATATGTACAACCTGATGACATGTGGCCATTGTTTAACTTTTGTTTTTCGTACTGCAAAGTAGTGTGTCAACATTAAGGGATTGAAAACTTTTTTTATGATTTTCCCGTATTTTTTTCCATTTGGGATGGTGTCCCAGCAGTAGTGAGACATGCGACAAATTGGTTTCTTTTCTTCTTCATACCGCAATGTGAACCGTGTACAACAGGAGATTTGCAGTTATTTTCCTATTTCCCGGGTGTGGGACGGTGTCCCAGTAGTAGTGGGACATGTGGACATACGTCGCCATTTTTTACTGGCTACATTCCGATCTCAACATTATGCAAGAAGATAGTAGAAAATTCCTTGTATTTTCCATCAGGGGATTCCCCACTTTCTTTGAGAGTCCCCTTGCGCAATTTACACTGGGCCTCAATTGATGCACCATTGTATTCGCCAGGTACGATTTTGTTTGTATTATTTTATTCCGACATTGATATCTTTCTTCCTTCTTGAGTTATTGTGCCATAAACATGGTGTGAGGCGATTTTCGCACGCCTGTCACTCGAAAATGGTGCCGATTTCGACATTTTTTCACATGGCATTTTTTCCTTTTTTTACTTGTCGAATCACCTCCCAAGCATTGTAACAGGTATTTTGCAACACCCTGTACAGTACCAGAACCTACCCCAGGCAGAGCCGGATACCCAGGACCAGCTCCTAGCACACGTCACACATCTCCGAGAAGGTCTATCAGGATTCGCCGCCCACCAGATTGATACGGTCATCAGCATACCGGATTTTTTTAATGGGACACCTGGAGGGATGATACGGTCCAGGTATTAAGCATATGGCTACAACGCTTGGTCTTCACGGCCAGAAGAAGATAAATCATAAGCAGATGTATTCTGTGTGTAAAACTTGCTGTATCATGGTTCAATGTATTTGAATGTTTCGGACATAACGTCCAGTTTATATTAAATATGTTAATTGTTCACCGTCTGGTTTTTATCTTGTGCAACGTATATCAATCCACATTACCATGGCCCTCACTCCGAAAATATCAGGCTGAAAATGAGATTCAGCTTCCCATTGTTAGAAATAATTTGGTGGAATCAAAGCAAAATATATTGGATATGGAATGGAAATTGTCTATGGGTAATAGTGAATGGCATCGAGCTGAACTCATTGCGGGAAAAATCATTCTTCTATTTTGAATTGCAACTGAGATAAGAGCCTTTGAAGTAAGGGAATTGTTTATTTAAACGTCTCCATGGAAACAAAAACAATGGTTGAGAATGAGATTCAAATTCCCATTGTTAGAAAGGTTTCCATGGAAAGGATGCCCAAATATTGGATATGGAATGAAATTGTGTATGGGTTGTAGTCCTCTATCTTAAATATTAACCGAGATAAGGGCCTTTGAAGTTAGGTAATTTTGACTTCAAATTATTTCCATGGAAACAACATCAATGGCTGAAAGTGATATTCAACTTCGCATTGTTAGAAGGGTTTCCGTGGAAAATAATCCTAACATTGGATTGTGAATGAAAGTTTATGCGGGTCATAATGAAAGGTTTCCATGGAAAGGATGCCCAAATATTGGATATGGAATGGAAAATGTGTATGGGTTATAGTGAATGGCATTGAGCTGAAATCATTGTGGGTAAAATCATTCTTCTATTTTGAATTGTAACTGAGATAAGAGCCTTTGAAGTAAGGGAATTGTTTATTTAAACATCTCCATGGAAACAAAAACCATGGTCGAGAATGATATTCAACTTCCCATTTTTAGAGAGTTTTATATAGAAATGAAGCTTGAATTTTGGATATGGAATGAAATTGTCAATGGGTTGTTTTGAAAGCATTGAGTTGAATCCATTGAGCATAAAATCATTCCTCTATCTTAAAAAGCAACAGAGATATGGCATTTGAATTTAGGTAATTGTTTATTTCAAATCATCTCCATGGAAACAAATACCCTTTCTGAAAATTAAATTTAACTTCCCATTGTTAGAAAGTTTTTTATGGAAACGAAGCTTAAATATTTGATGTGAAATGAAATTGGCTGCATCTGTGACTCATTGCGTGTAGAAGGAACAAGAAGTATAAGAATAGACGTCGCATTGGCATCTTGCTCGGATTTCAATTTTTTTTCTTCATAAAAAAACATGAATAAAACCTTCAACTTACCAGTAGATGCACACAGATCCGCCTATTGTGTCCACAAATTTGAACCTTATGAATCCCACAATCACAAAGTTTCATTGAAACAGAATTACAGAATTTTGTGTGTCATAGTTACCTACATACTGATTGTTGATATGATTTAATTGTTGCTATGACAAAACTTACATTTGGATTTAACTTTTAATAGGCTGTTACATCACAATAAAACTGTACATTTGTCTAGATCAACCATGGAACATTCTAATCAAAAATAAGTCTGAATACAACATGTCTGAGCAACTCATTTAAACTTGCAAAGGCCTACAAGTGATTTGTGCTTTGCGAGTTTCCCGCCTGCACCTCAAGATAGGAAAGCAGCAAAATGAACGTTGGGTGAAAGTCTTTTGCGTAGCGAATGAAAACAAATACAGCTGGAAAAAAGCATCTTTTACATGGAACCGCCCCTGTCCCTTCTGCTTGGATTACAATGCCACACTGCACTGCTACTCGCGAGTCGGAAGACGATATATTTTCAACGGCATTATTATTTTTATTATTTAAATGGTGAGCACGATATAACAAAAAAGTACAGTCAACGGCAATGAACATGGGACACCTACATCCTGACGTACTGGCTTACCTGCATGACTTTGTGTGTGGCCCCTAACACTACAGCGATGAGTGGATTTCAATAGCAAATTTTAAATGGCACGTTCTTCCACTGCCATAGAGTTAGGAAACACACACAACGTAATGCAGGGAAACTAGTATTTCAGGATCTACGTGTCCCATTTTTAATGCCGGTGACTGTACATCGCTATGCCAAAATAGTAGATACAAGATTATAGAATTGAATATACAACGGAGATTCACTCAACAGAGGCAGATTGTTTCGTTCCCACCAAAATGTGTGTCGGTGTTTCAAGACCGAAAGTACTGGTAGGCTTCCTTTTCCACCCAGTCGCGTGTTCTGAAGGATGAAAAGAAGGTTGGCGATCCCCATATCAAGTTCAAGCGTGCTCAGATTGGGTTTGTCAGTTATAAACTTGGCAAGAGCGGTTTTGACAGTACGAACGTATCGTTCGGCTAAGCCGTTGCTAGGGCTGTGATAAGGCGGTGAAGTAACATGTTTGATGCAATTCTTAAGGCAGAAGTTACGAAATTCGAGAGAAGTGAACGTTGGGCCGTTGTCGGATACGATAGTATTTGGTATCCCTAGCGTGGTGCAAGATTGCATAAGCCAGCGGATCATTTCCTTTGTGTCCAATGTGTGTAAAGGCCATACTTCTGTCCACTTGCTGAAGGCGTTTACTATCAGTAGGAACTTACGCCATGCAAAGAAAAAATGGTCTATATGCCATCTCTCGTTCACGTACGAAGCGAGAGGCCATGAAGACTCGGGTCCGTTGTGGACCTTAGGAGCATTAGCTTGGCATGTATTGCAGCTCATTACAAAATCCGTAATCTCTGCTGAAATGCCTGGCCACCAAAATCTGGATAGACACAACTCTTTCATACTAGTTGGACCTATGTGTCCATCGTGTAAAGCTCTAAGAACTTCATTCCGTTTAACTGTGGGAATGATAAGTCTACCTGACCACATGAGCGTTCCCTGCTCGTACGTAAGGTGAGCTCTTCTTTCGAAGAAAGGTGCGAGCTTCTTCCGTTCAGTAGACGTGTCGATTTGATCTGGCCAGCCATTTACTACACAGGAGACAACTAATGAGAGCAGTGGGTCTTCTGAAGTGGCGTTCTGTATTGAGTCTCGAGAAAGAGGAGCTACAGCGTCTTCAATGGACCTGAAATATGCATAAATTTCTTCTTCTCCAGCTGATATTGTGTCACGTGTTTGCGTAGGCAACCTACTTAACATGTCAGCTACTTCTACCTTGCTGGAATGAATTATATTATATCGGTATGAAGATAGAAGTAGAGCCCATCTCATCAATCTATTGGATGAATGTTTTGAAATGGCTCGATCCAGAGAAAATATAAACTTTACAGCACGTGTGTCTGTAAAAATATCGAACTTGGATCAGAGTAAAAATTTGTGAAATCGCTTGATACCGTGAACTATGGCTAGAGCTTCTCTCTCTACCTGGGAGTATCTCCGCTCCGTGTCACTGAAGGTGGAAGAAGAGCAAGCGATGGTCTGTAGACCGCTATCAACTCGATGACACAATTGCACGCCACAGCCGAAAGGAGACCCATCGGTGATAAGTACAACTGGCTTTGTTGGGTCAAAAGGCACTATAGGATTTGCCTGTCGAAATTCCGCCATGATGCTGTCGAACTCGTGTTGACAGTTATCGTCCCAGTTCCAAGAGACGTTTTTCTTGAGTACAGAAAGCAAAAACTGAAGTTTCGAAGCTAAGTTCGGTACAAACTTTCGATGAAAGTTGATCATCCCGATGAAGGAACGTAATTGTGATTTGTCTTGAGGTGGTGGAGAATTTAGGACGGCCTCCAAGTTCTTCTCTGATGGCCGTATACCAGTGACGTTAATCTTGTATCCTAGGTACTCAATAGATGAGGTTAGGAATTGGCTTTTTCACATTTTGTTTGGCCAGACGACTCAGGACATCACACGTGCGTGTGAAGCATTCTTGCAATATTTCACCTCCAACGATGACATCATCAAAGTAGAAAGAAACTGCGAGAATGTCTTCTAGAATCTTCGCTAGGACCATTTGAAACAGATCTCCACTTATGTTTATGCCAAAAGATAGTCTGTGAGGTTTATATAATCCTCAAGGTGTGTTGACGACAGTGATGCGTTTGGCAGCTTCAGAAAGTTCCAACTGTTCGTAAGCCATTTGAAGGTCAATTACCGTAAAGTATTTACACCTGGCCAACTTAGAGGAAATATCCTCGACTCAAGCAAAGGAAACTTGACGTTTTCAGTCATTTTATTCACCGTTCCTGAGAAGTCAGTGCAGAGACGAAGTGAGCCATCTTTCTTGGTAACAACGACAAGTGGTGAGCAGAGGTGTTCATTTTGAGTCAACCTCCCCTCACCCTCACCCTCCGAGATCGCAGTCGCCCTCGCCCTCCACCGCCCTCACCCTCCGAGATCGCAGTCGCCCTCACCCTCCACCGCCCTCACCCTCCGAGATCGCAGTCGCCCTCGCCCTCCATCGCCCTCACCCTCCAAGATCGCAATCGCCCTCGCCCTCCACCGCCCTCACCCTCCGAGATCGCACATCGCCCTCGCCCTCCACCGCCCTCACCCTCCGAGATCGCACGTCGCCCTCGCCCTCCACTGCCCTCACCCTCCGAGATTGCACGTCGCCCTCACCCTCCACCACCCTCACCCTCCGAGATCGCAATCGCCCTCGCCCTCCACCGCCCTCACCCTCCGAGATCGCTCTTGCCCTCGCCGTCCACCGCCCTCGCCCTCCGAGATCGCAATGGCCCTCGCCCTCCACCGGCCTCACCCTCCGAGATCGCTCTCGCCCTCACCCTCCACCGCTCTCACCCTCCGAGATCGCAATCGCCCTCGCCCTCCACCGCCCTCGCCCTCCACGACCCTACATCCGTCCTCACCCTCCACCACCCTCCACCAACCTTCATGGCATTACTAGTGGGTTGATTTTTGCTTTTTTTGCATATTTACCTTGAGGAAAATTCATATGCTTTCAATGGTTTCATTCATATATATATATATCTTGATTTGGGATACTCTGGCAACCTTTTAGAGTTCTATCACAGGTGTTAGTGTATATTTGAGCTTAATGTGCTTATTATTGCATATACGTATTGGCAGTAATTTCCATGCAATCGTTCATTTCAACTTTGCCTCTTTTTGTGTGTGTGTGTGTGTGTGTGTGTGTGCGCGTCTAATCTGTGCTATATGGCCTGTGGGCTCTAGTTGGATGGGTCAAGAACATCCAGTTATTGGAAACTACTGTTTATGCTAAGATCAAGAAAAACACCTCCCACATCACATCAACCAGGGACATCTAAAAGAATGAGTCCCACACATTTCTAGGTGCCAGAAACAGTAGCAGGGATGCATTATTTGTTCATTATTTGGTGATACGTTATCTTTGTAAATCTGTGCGTGTGTCCGTGCCTGAGTGATACCTGTTTGGGGGAAGGTTAAAAGGGGAAGTTCTCTTTCAGCTTGCAAATGTTCATTCTTTGGGGATGACCCCTTCCCCCCACACACACATACATAAATAAATATACATGCCAAGGTAGGAGCTGTCGCCATCCGTTTGAAAACCTGAACAAATTGAATAAATATTTACACTTTATGGAAATGTGAATAGTTCATTAAATAAGTAGATATGCAGCAGACCCGGAATACAACGGAACTCTGTTCCGGCAAATCAGTTTGGTGGCGGAATTTAATTCCTTCTATGGTATGGCCGTAGACATGGGTTGGGTTCAAAAAATTTTTTTGGAGGGATCAGACCATTGATCAAATTTCAATAATATAAATAATAACAATAATAATAAATATTATTATACAATGTTAATCAAAATACCATAAAACTTATATAATTTAATTCCATTATTATTATTATCATAATTTTCATTATTATTAATATCATTATTATTATTATTATTATTATTATTATTGCTGTTATTATATCCGTGAGGAGACTTTCGTTCTCGATCCACCAGATGAACAGCATAGCTGTTTTACATTGTATATTTTACATTTAATACAGTTAGAGTACACGACATGTGTAGTTATTCTTTTTTGTTAATATATTTTATATTCGTTGTTCAATAAAAGCTTTCAAAGTGAGACAGCTGAACATTTTATTTTTTAAAAAAAATTGGAATTTTCAAAACTGTGGAACCATTTATTATTTCGATTAAATGGTAGATTATGATATATATATAAAATGGTTTCTTTAATGTACACTATTTTTTTCGATCTAATGAAACTTTTATTTTTGTTATTCTGTTCGAATACTAACTGAAATTTATTTCTCTTATTAATAATAAAACTGTTTTGTTATTTCTCTTATTAATAGTAAAAATGTTTTGTATCTTGAAATAAACTATGCAAATTCCAGGGGGTCCATGGATCGGTTCAGTTCGATCCTCTCCTCCCGATGCTCATAATTGTTCTTGTACTTACCAAACAGTCGACAGACGACAGTCGTTATGCACTAAGTACGTGTTTTATAGGACTGCATGTATACACTACAAAGGCCGCTGGGTGGAGGGTGGTGAACGTAACGCGCTACGAAGCTGGAGGTCCTAGGTTTGAACTCCTATCAAGGAGGATTAAAACCTTATCAAATGGGGCAACTTAAAGGTCGGAAAGGCAATTTTGGGACACCCCAAACCCATTTTTCAGTCAGAACCAGAAAAATACACTGGAAAGACAACAGCAGAAGTGAAAATGGAGCAATGGAGGTGGGCTGTGATTCCGAGAAAAAACTGTTTTGCACAAGTTTCGGGAATTGCAAATGTTTGAAAATTCTAGCTCGATCATTTGATTGGTTTGGCCTTCTTTACTTCGATTTCTGTTACTTTTAGCTGATTGCAAATATGAGGATGAAAGATGATATGATGAAATTGATAAAGGTACATCGATCGTCTCAGTATTGTCTCCCCTTGTATTTTGAAAAGCTTCGAATAAATTTTTGAAAATGAGATACTGATTTTGGTTCCTGGACGTCCATTAATACAACATGTCAGAAGTTTCGGGGGGGTTTGAACCTTTGAACATCCAAAGTCCCTCTCTAAATACGGCCATGTGCTGTGACACTGGACAAAGATTTTATGTACATAATACTCCATACAAAAGTCCATCCTTTGTCACATTAATTCTTATAAACAATAGATGAAGAGGAAAAGTGAAAGTTCTTGTACTAAATTTGTCCCCGGAAATTTAGGAAAAATAAATTCGATTTAAGATGAAAATGAAATCGTACCGGCATCATTTTATAAATGGCAGTTAAATAAAAACTCCATTACGTTGGGGATGGGAGCTCAAACACGCATCCAATAGATAACATTAATCACTCACATACAGCTCCTACTTTATGCGGCAGCGGTATCAAATCATATAAATTACTTGAATGTCTTATCACTTGAATACTTTTATTCTCGTTCTTTGTCTTTCAGATGTGCGTATTTTAAGACTGTTATTGCTTTTATTTTCCGTTACCTACGGAAATCTTTCTAGCACACATGTAGACACTCCAGGAAAGGAAATATATGTCTCTCCAAGAACTTCAAGTGGCAATGGCATCTGAAATTATACGATTTGGTCTTAATTGATTTCATATTTTAATTTTCGCTCTCAACGCCATCATCGACCGAGTATTTACTTTCTGAACACATAGCACGTGTACCAGTACTGCATACCATATTTTGATAAACCATGCTCTAGTGGTAGGTTTTACCCCCATTGACCAAGAAAAGACATTCTTTATGTAGACACTTGGAAGTTTTGGTATTTAGTTCCTTCCTTGAATTATACATCTCTCCAGATTTACAGTTCCTATATGGATATAAACATAAGCTTATTGGAGATGAAAGAAAGTTACAATCCTTTCCCTGTACTCATTGGGTAGAATGAGGCACTAAAAAGTTAACATATTTGCCCTATGATAATATATATAAGCATGTCATTCCATGTCAGTTCAACCAAGTAAAAAAAGAGGTTTTGGAACCTATGCCCTCAGATTTTGATGAAACTTGGCACATTTAATCCTTTCATGCTGGTGACAAACTACATATTTTTTTTTCTCTAACTTGTCTGGTTTCATTTCTACAGTTTCTCAAACTTTCAGTGATTCATCCTTTCCTCTATTCCCAAAGCCTCCAAGTGAGCTGCACTGTCTTCGAAAAATAATTCTATCTCCCTTACAAATATTCAATCTTTTTGAAATTTCACAACAATGATAACCAAGTAATAAGAATTCCAGAAGAAAATATTTCAACATATCATACTTATATTCTAGTAGACAATTAAATTAATAAAATAGTATTATTATCTAATTTTTTGGGACCGAAAACTTGGTTTACTAAAATTTCAATTATCATCGAGAGGGAAAGGTGCAACACCAACACAAGTATTTTTGTAATGAACTTATAAGATCTAACTTACCCAGAGACAAAATTGATAGCTTTTTCTTTCCTTCTGAAAATATGACAACTTATTTCTGAAAATTTTTAAAAACGGCTACCGGATTTTATATTTTTCAAATTAATTTAAAATCTAAGATTCTAATTCAAAATATCATTGAAGTAAGTAAATGTTTAGAGCATACGATTTTAAATAATGTTTTCCTTAATGCACAGAGGGCTGGGCACGGGGGAGGGGGGGGGCAGTGCCACCATCCCTGGAAAATGAAGGTCAACCAAAAAGTACGTATTTTACACTCATTCAGACCTCTCCGATGGCGCAGTGGTAGCGTCGTTGCCTTCTAATCAAGGGGTCCCTGGTTCGATACCCGGTGGAGATACATATAGTGGTTCAAATCTCACTTTAAACTGTAGGTCCAGTCCCGATTAGCCTTACTGTGAATAAAGTGGACTTGAGACACCAAATCAATGAAATCAGTTCACACGCATCCTTTTCTTTCAGTCACAGTCGTTTGTGTATATTATTAAAAGGGTATTGCAGGGACATGATAACTTCATATCTACAGAGTGTTTCTTTCAGGGGGCGACACTGTTGTGTAGGAATATGCCTCATTTACACCCCTCTCCCCCACCAAAATAAAAGTCCTGCTGATGTCCATGAATTGTTCTTATTAATTATTAGATTGAAAGCATGCCCTTATAATATCTTATATTGTTTTTTTACATTTATTAGTAAAAAGATACATTTTAAAAAGTAGTTGATATTCTAACTTTTAATACACGGAATGAAATTAATGAGAAATATACTTTGCATTATAAGTTGTAGATTAAATAGCTTTGGTGACTTTGATGACAAAAATACTTAGTTCCCTTGGCCATCCACATTCATTTCTTTGCATACGAATATTCCAAAAATCTATTCCATGACAGTTTGCGAATATTATGGGATGAATATTGTTTGCTGCTGTATGCTCAGATGTGATAATAGGAATAATGATACTACTACGACATTTTGGAGGCTCGTGTGATGCTTTTTATTCTCTTATGTTTGTAGTCATATATTTGGTTAAATTGCAGCATATTTTAATGTTGCTTATTACGTGATTTATGCATATTGTTAATGTAATTCGTTCAATTGCACCGATTTTTAACCCATGCTAGTTGATAGATGAGGGGGAAGAACTAGCTCCCCACCCACAACCCCCACCCTCATACACACGGAGATATAGAGAGGGGGTTAACAACATTGTAAGGGCACCCTTACATACAATTTCAGTAGAAGCATTTTAAAAATGATGTATCGGATAGTCAATATGTTTCGAGCACATTACAAATATTTTCATTTTGTGGCATTCTTCAACCCGATTTCTCCTCTATTGAATGGCTGTGCTGGTTCCAGTGGCGGCGATTGGGTTCCAAAACTGAGGATGGGAAGGTGCCAATACTGAGGGGGCAAGGACAGTTTACTATCTCTTGGTAGAGAACGTTTAGCATAGTGCAGGGGCAAAAGTGTCAAAAATGGGGGGAGTTAACTGACCCCCTTGCCCCCTAATCGCCGACACTGTCTGGTTCTGTGCAGTGAAAGTACTATGAGGTAGGTTTTATTATTTATTTTAACTTACACAGTCCATACTTTGGGATCCAATATCTCCTGTTATTTGTGATTTCTGCACTCGGAAACACATTTTATACGTATTACATCATAGTATAAATCTATTGAGTGCTTTCCCGATGGCGCAGTGGTAGTGTCATCGCCTTGTAATTAAGGGGTCTCGAGTTATAAACTCGGTGGAGGCACATATAGTGGTTCGGATCCCACTTTAAACTGTACGTCCAGTTCCGATTAGCTACTGTGCATAAAGTGGACTTAAAACACCAAATAAATCAATCAAATCATTCAATCTAAATCTATTGATTAAAAATTTGACATAAATCATTCTCGAGGGGTATTGTCGGTCAAGGGTCCTGGACATAACCATTCCTAAACCACCCACTCTAATATAAGTAATTCTAAGGGTATGCTTTCAGTCAAATAACCAATAATCATGGGCATACACAGATTTTATTTTTTCGTGGAAGGGTTGTAATCGAGGAATATTCCCCCATAATAGTGCCGCACCCTGAAAGAAACACTCCGTCGATATGAAGCATTGATTGGAAGCAACTAGTTACAAGTAACAGTTACTTTACGACACTTAAATTGCAAACTTGAATATTTGTGGCGTGGGACAAGAGCTACATTTGGCAACTTTTAAAGATTTTCGTGGAATCACCTAAGCCAAATTTTCAAGGCTGACTGAAAGCACAGACGCCAACTATCTCCTCGTTTCCTTGTTAAAAGAGCAGGGGAGGGGGAGAGCGCATTTAATCCTTCCCAGGACCAGAATCTATGGCCAGGTCTCTTGTCTTGACAAAGATTTCCAGATATAAACGTTCCTCATACTGAGAATGGAATCTGCTTCAGAAAGTCGCCTAAGGGGTATCAAACAGGTCCACTCGGTTCATAGCTGCAGAACAACGAGCCCCTTTATTTGATCTGTGATAGTGACAGAGAATGCAAATACTTTGTTGCTGATTTTCTGCAGTGGTAAATGGCTACTGCTCGCAAACTAAAATCCGCGAATGAACATAGCAACACCTACAGGCATGTTGTGAACATGGATCTTAAATAGTTCTTTATTATTTCGATTTCCTTTTTGAAGTTATATTGTTCGTCTACACGCAGTGTATGCTTGCTTATAGACTGAAGGGACCTGTGTCGCTTGTCGCTTCGATAGCGAAGAGACAGGCAACAAGCGACACAGAAGTTTCAAGCCAAAACGACAAGCGACACTTCAGTCAATCTGCATGCACTCACCACGAGACAAACTGGGGCAAGACGGTATTCAGTCCGAGCATCAAACGTCAGTTCGAAAGGTTTCATGTATTATTAAGGGTTCGTTTCCAGCGACACGCATTGCTTGTCGTCTGTGAAGGGACAAACGATAAGAAAGAATTCACCGCCTATTCCAATAGACCGAGCGACACGTAAGCAATAAGCGACACCTGTAGCTTCTCGTGTCACCTCAGTTCGAAAGACTGTGTTTATTTTTGAAGATTGCTTTCCAAAAGATACATGTTACATGTCGCTTCGGTCTGAAAGTTCAATAAATGAGTGTTTCTTTTTTTCATTATTGCTATTGTATTCTTATAAGAACTGCTATGCACTGTGGAAATGGATTGTTTTCTTTAAATTCTAATCTTGCCGCTGTGAAGAAACAAAAAATATATTTTTAAATGTTTGTAGTGCAAACACAAAACCTATCCATAACTGCAATATTTAGTACAATACACAAAAGAAAGAATTTCCTAAAAGCTTCATAAAATGTTTCTCGTGCATTAGAAACGGGAACTTTTAAAAGAATAAGCAAATAATATATTTTTTTTAAAGAAGCAAAGCCCTCAATTTTCTTTATACAGTTTACAATATTTTCTTGAACTGCACATTCCCTATCACAATTATTTTCACAAAAACTGAATCTGTATTGTATGAATCGCATTTGTATTTGGAGTTTTAACACAACATACAATTAATAACCTTGAATAAATTGAAAAATGGGAAATAACGATGGGTTACTTCCAATTATTAAAAAGTATTTTAAAAAGTTTAGATATTCGTTCATTACTCTTTGTACTTATCCTTTTTTAGACGTAATGAACGCTGGCCTGGGTTTCCAAAGAAACTACGTTTTTCCAAGTAAATAAATGTTTGCAAATGTTTAATGTTTTTTGTTTGTAATTCTTCTAGAGTTTCTAGACGGGACGAGACTTTTCACGAGCCGTCTTGTATTGTCTCGTGTCTCATCGCAACAGTGAGACGTGACAGGCATTCAGTTTCATTTCGAATTTCAAAAAGCTTGTCCCGTATCGTGTCTCATTTCGTGAGCAACACTATAGATCATGTATATATTTTATTTATTTTAATCAATTGCAAAGTAAATCCGTCAGTGGCAGCCATGGCCTTGTGCAGCTCAGTTTTATAAATTCACGATAAAATTATCCTTTTCCGAGGATTAGTTGTGTCGAAATGTACAAAAATGTTAAGAAAATTCGTTTATCTCGTCCTCTATATGCTGTGAAAGTTTGTGCATCGACATGCTGTGTATGTTTCTTATGCTACAGACTTGAGACGAGACCGAAATTTTTCCCCTCGAGATCGAGATTGGTGCTTACAACTAGAGCCGAGATTATGCTAAGTCTTGTCTCATCTCGATACCAGCTTATAAGATTCCTAATTCCAATAAAAAATTTACAATGAGTTTGTAGTATATTGAAGGAAATTATTATGACATGTTATTTATTGTTGTTATGGGGAATTCGAAAAGAGGTTTTCTTATTTGAAACTCAATCCCCCTCTCCACTAGAAATAATTGATAATTTGTCCCCTCCCTACATGAATACTTTCCGCCTCTAATGAATAATATAAATATATGAAGACTTATACAATTAAGACTTATTAAAACTTCCGAACCAGCCAGAAGCATAAATAAAATGCATGTAAGTCTTCACATATTAGTTTATTCCAATTAATGATTTTTAAAACAAGTAACTCGGTTACTTTTTAACTGTGACTGTTTTAAGAAAGTCACTTTCCGAACCCTGCATATGTCTCTGCCATATCCATTTAATAATAAACGCAAATGACTGTGTCAAATAAAATTATATATGTGAAATATATATTTTTAGGTTGACCTTCATTTTCCAAGGAAGGGGCACTCCTTCCTGTGCCCCGCCTTGTGGGAATTATTTACAATTTTATACTCTAAAAAATTGCTTCAATGATATTTTGAAGCTAAAATCTTAGATTTTAAGTTAATTTGAATAATATATACTCTGGTAGCCATTTTTTAAAAAAAATCAGAAATAAGTTGTCAAATTTTCAGAAGGAATGAAAAAGTTATCAATTTTATTTCTGGGTAAGTTAGATCATATAATAATAATAATAATCCTATAGCGCAACAGTCCAATATCGAGCCAAGGCTTACCTACCGACTGCTGGCCTCCCTCCCACGCGAGCCACCCAGGGGACGTGGAGATCTGCAGCCAGACTAGGGGGACGGGTGGTCAACCCGACCGACCCCCAGCCATTGTAGGACTTCGCGACCGGATTACGCTCACTCACTCGGAGCTCCCCAATTTCCTCACGAGGGTGGGTTGCCACTGGGCCTATACGTAAGCCGAATAAATTCCGACCAGAGCCGGATTTGAACCTACGCCGTCCCGCAGCGAACGATCTCAAGACGACTGAACGCCTCGGCTACGGAGGAGGACAAGTTATATAAGTTCATTACAAAAATACTTGTGTTGATGTTGCACCTTTCCCTCTCAACGATAATTGAAATTTTAGTAAATCATGTTTTCGGTCCAAAGAAAAATAGAAAATACTATTTTATTAATTCATTAGTGTACTAAAATATAAATGTGAACTGTTAAAATATATTTTTCTGGAATCCTTATTGTTTGGTTAACATTGTCGTAAAGTTTAAAAAAGATTGAATTATTTTTAAGAGGGATAGGATTATTTCTCCAAGACAGCGCAGTTCATACTTGGAGGCTATGTGAACGGAAGAAAGGATGAATCACTGAACGTTAGAGGGGCTATAAATATGAAACCAGGCAAGTAAGACACAAAAGAAAAGGATGTTTCTCACTACCATGAAAGGATTAAATTTGTCAAATTTCATCACACTTTGAGATCATGGGTAGCATGGTCTGGTTGAATTGACTTGGAATGACCCATAAACCTTTCAAATATACTCAGAAGGGACACAGATTTCTAAGCACTAAAGCACATTTAAAACACGGATTTTAAAAGATGAAACAAATTTGAAAAAAACAAAAAAACAAAAAAAAACAAAAAAAACGAAGGCATGTTTTTTTTCACGGATGTTGTGCTCCGTGAGGTTAAACTGGACGTTCTATTCACGGCTCTATCTTTCTGCTTCTTTCTGCATCTTATATTCCAATGGCCTTGTCGTTTGCGTAGCTACAGGTTGCGTTTCATGCCGGACATAGACCTTGTGGGTGATTCTTTGTGCAGTTGCTGCACTGGAAGTTCGAATTTTGTTAGGTATCTGTTGATTTCTGAGGTTGATTGCGGCTGTTCTGAGTAGTGTTATTTGTGGTATTACTGGGGCGATAAATGATGAGCCCCTCTCAGGCAGATTTGGCTACACTTAAAACTAGCTCAAGATGTCCATATGAGCTTATTGCTCAAGTGTGTTACTCTGTCTAACCCAAGCTTTTGTAAAAATGCCCTCGGGAATTTCCCGTGAAATGATGAGCCCCCTCAGATTGATTTGCCTACACTTACAAAAGCTGCATCTGTCAGATTGTTGTCCATAAGCTTGTTAAAAATATGCCCCTCTTGATATTGTTTTGGCCACACTTAAAACTAAGCCAAGATGCTCATAAAACCCACACCCACCCACATCCACCCACACCCACACATATTTACTTCCGGTCCACTTCCGGTTTAAGTTTAGAGAATTAATATGTTAACCTGAATATTTTAATTGGACACCAGGCTCAACTTGCATATCTAGTACTAAGACAATGCATTGTGCAGAGGCTTTCTAGAATTGCTCTGTGACTCTCTCATTTCTTACATCATAAACATATGATTTTTCACCTATAAGAATAACACTACATATGGTGTCATCAGGGAGTGTATCATGGAATTCACAGATAATTTTAATGTTTGTCCTGTCATTAACCACAACTTGTTTCCTTTTTGAGGTGTTGATGACAAACATGGGTCTCTGTGCTTTGAATTCATCTGGTGAGTAATACATGTCTCTATTCCCGGTTGTAACTCTTTTGTATGCTGTATATGCTTCATATAATTTAAGTAAATCATCCTTGGACATGTTTAAATTATAATTTTCTCTAGGAAACACCTCATTTCTGCCATTTTTAAGATATATGTTCTTGATGTTGCAGTTATCAAATTTACTTGATTTTTTTTCCTGATTATTGTGTCTTCCAGTCTGAAACAGTACCACCACAAAATCTGGCATGTCATATTGTATACTGGAGAATGAGTTTGTAGCATCAAATTCATAATAGCTACCAGTGGCAGGCTTCTGCACACATTGATATGTATAAAATTGTAAAGGCACCTGTGGATTTTTTAGTATATCTGCTTTGTATTTAAGAGCATAACTGGCTTCATATTCAACAACTGGAATTCTTAGCTCCATAGTCTGAATAAGACATTTGCCTTCATCAGGTAGAGTATTAGGCAGAGCTGCCCCAGTAGAGTTTAATGAACTGTACCTCATCAAAGCATTATTATCATTGGCAGCTCTTCTAAATGTAATTCTTAAACCACCCTTCCACATAATATCTTTGTAATCTGAGAAGAATCCTGGCAACAGGCGCATAGGAAACAATACTGTGTGACTCTTAGATATTATTTTATCACCAGCCTCAAATCCACCTATTTTGTAGTAAGAAGCCTCGGTTTTGGATAATTTTAGTGTGGCTAAAGCTGTAGAGGTAATACCAGGGTAATCTACTCTGTTTATAACAACACCATGTTTTCTGATCTCAATTTCAGAGAACAGATGTGGCACAAAATTGTCTACCAATCTTATATTTGAGTTAGCCGGATAATCTGTACCATCGAGCTTTACAACATCAAATTTGATGTATAGGTCTGCTCTGTGAGGGTGTATAAAGCCATCTCCTACATCAAGATCAACCTCAATCTTTGTGTTGGCTTGATTTAAATTTTCAATGGTCCTCCGGTTTGGGGGGAATGATTGTAGCACATAACTCTCAATATTTTCCATTTTTTTTTGTATGTATTTTTATTTAAATATTAATTTCTATGATAGCAGTTGTTGTGGCTCCAGCAAAATCAACTAATTCTTCTTTTTCATTAGTGACCATCAACTCAATATAATCTATTCTATTATGGCACACAGGAAAATATAATGTTGGTGATGGAGTGTAGATGATCGGTTCCATAAATTCAAGAGTTAGGTTTGAATGTTGCAATGATGCCAGTTTGTTTGTGAGTGCCTATGCCATCTGATTTGGTGATCATACCCTCGGCCACATTACAGTGAATATTTAGAGTTTCTATGGCTAAGAATTTAGGTATATTAATAGCAGTGTGTTTGATGGCTGGTTCAAGTTTTGTGTTGTTCTGGAAGCCTAACAGCTCTCCTATAGTACCCAGATCTACTGTCTCTGTAGCAGACACAATCTCTACTCTGTGAGTGACAGAATTTTGAGTTAACACTACACCTCTGGGTAACTGAGCATTTAAAGTAGACAGATTATACTGCCCTGGAGTGACGACAATGTTTTGCTCATCAACTGCAATCTTGTTGTTGTGGTGTGTAATATTAGGGATCAAGTACATGCCATAAAATGCTCTGAGAGCTATTGTTTTGGGATATACTATATCATCATGTAATCTGAGTTTCAATATTGAATTTTGGCTGGTGAGATGGAATACTCCCATGATGTTTCAGATACCACAGGGCCTTTTGAAAATTTTCAATTGATGGTTTATTTATTTGAGACATGTATCTAAGAACAGATAAACACAGATGTCCACAATTAACATCTTTGAAGTTTTGAACACGGGCATTATTGTAATAAAGATTAGTTGATTTTAAATATTTTACTAAATTCTCAGGTGGAACACCTCCAAATGAATCAAATACAAATGCCTCATCTTTTAAATATTTAAGATAACAAATCCAGTGAGTGTCCTGATTTTTGTACTTATCCAAATTAACTATGCCACACTCTTTGTTGAGTGGTTGTTCTGGTAAAGAATCAGACATGTACACACCTCTAAAATTTTTGATGCCCAGTGGTTTGATTAAAGCTTCAATATCTTGGTTTGTAAGCGGCTCTTGTTTTTTTTTAAACTTATTCATGGCTCTCTTAACACCTTTGCCTTGTTTCTCTATGGCCAGATTATGGCGCTTCAATTCATCTAATTCTGCCTTATTTTTTTGGCATCTATTACTGTTTTTGCTATAGCAGCTGATCCCCCAGCCAAGCTCCCAACAGCACCAAGTGCTGCTAAAATAGCTGGGATACTAAATATAAATCCACCTATATGTGATTTTTTTCTAGATTGCTGTAATTTTTTTAATTGAGGGGTACTAAGTAATAATTTCATACCATGGCCCTTGGCAAGACAAGAATTTTTTTCTTGCGCTGCTTTTTGGTTAGAAGACTATCAATAGTTTTAAGAGATTTAAGACCTGCATAAGGTATCTGATACATAACACCCTTGGCCTTCATCCTAGGTTTATTATATACATATTCTGGGTTTACATAGCTTAATTAAGTGGCTTAAATTTATTTAATTTATCACAACCCCCACCCCAGTTTTTGTTTGGTGTTCATAGCTATGGTGGTCCCCAATGCTGCTATTCTTTCACTTAAAGAAGCATCTTTGCTTACAAATCTACCAAATGCAGCCTCTTCTAATTTCTTGTCTGCAACATGTCGCCTATCAAGATCAGTATGTGTGTTGTATGCTATGTCATGGTCTCTACAAGCAGCATCTAGAGGATTAACACCAGGGTCACCTCTGTTTAATCTATGGTCCAATTTTGTACCGGGACCACAATACTGATAGCCTGGTATGTGTAGTTCAAATGGCAGCTTGTTTATGATGTCATTAACCAGCCCCCGACCCTCAGAGATATTCCAAAATTTAGGTGGTAGAGTATTAATAATTTTTATAAGATATCCAATGACCTTAGTGTCATTCACTATAAAATTAGACAATTTGGTGCTTATCATGTCCATAATTCCAACCTTTTCATTGTAAAAATTATGGTTACCAGCATTTTCTTCCCCAGCTATCACCAGCAACCTATCTACAAGTTTCCTGACATCATCAACCCAAACAAATTCTTTAGGCAGGGTGTTGTACTGTTTGATCCCACTACCTGTCTTGATCTGTGACCATATAGGATTGATTAAGTTGTTGTATTTTGCTCCACTGCTAGACTTGACTCTTTTTTGTGTGGGATCATTGTTCTGGTATAGAGCATCTGATTTTATTAATATTTCTTTGTAATGCTCATAATCTTGATCTGTATAGCTGCCAGGTCTTTTTCGAGTCATCAGTTCCCACAATCCAGGTGTTCCAGGATACTTAACAAAACCACCTCTTTCTCCAAGATGAGATTCTGAATATACAATTAGATCATCTCCCATAAATGTTACTCTGAAATTGCCAATTCTATGTATGATGCTACCATCAAGCTCTGTGTCAGCATATAAACCAAAAACCTCATCTTTGTTGTCTTTAGGTGTGCTTAAATATTTTTGAGCAAGAAGACCCAATTCAATAGGATCCTGAGTAGCTTCAATTCTTCGAGGAGCAACAGGACTAGGTGTATGAATACTAGAAAGTGGGGTGATTGGATAATCTAATATGTTCCTAGCAGCTACTGGCACAAGCTCTGTGATCAAATTTTGATTTTGCTCTGTAACAGTTTTGATATTTTTACCTAATTCACTAATAGCATCAATAATAGGCTGTTCTGTGTGCTTGTGTTGTTCATAGATTCCTCGGTTCTCTGATTTCCATCCCTTAAATCTTTTTACAAGATAGTCTCTTAATTTAAGATCATCAATAATTGGTCTTTTCATGGTTATTTATATATGTTTCAATGTCTAGAAAATTGTTGATTTTATTTCTGTATTTACCACTATTGGGTTTCCTTGTCATATCAATTGTGACAAACCCATAGCTGTCCTGGTTCCAGCACCTACTGCAAAACTTGGAAAAATCATTGTAGCTCAAGTCCCCACCTACATATTCATCATGTATGTGTTTGAGGTTGGTATGATCTTGATGAAACACACATATAAAATTGCTGTTGTCTCTTATCAGCTGTTTTGGAATTTTAGAAAAAGTCTGTGCCAGGTAGAAGCAATCTATGTTTTTGTGTCGGCCCTGTGTAAAAAAAATTCTAACCTTGTTTTGATTATCCAGTATAATGTCATCAAACACAAGAACAGAGTTATCAAGACATTCATGAAGTGGCTTAACATCTGATTCAAAAGTGGCTATATCCAGTCCATCATATAGCTTCATCAGCTGCTGATATTTTAATTGTTCCAAGCTCTTAGAGAAGACATACAAGTGCCTGTTTTTCCAGTCTAACCAGTTGGGTGCCAATAAAAAATTATCAATCATTAGTGTAGTTTTACCACAAGCCGATGGCCCAACAATAAGACATCTAATATTATCAGGCAGCAGCTTTCCATTTCTCTTAATCTGCTGTTCAGGATCTGGTAGTCTTTTTATAACATCCCAGGTGTTCATAGTATCGCTTTGTCTGCCTCGATCCAGCTGTGTTCTGGGAGACCTAGCCATTTCACCAGTATCTTGTTGCCTTTTCTGCGAATGATTTTTTCTATGAGATATGTGTCAGGCTGTTTAGTTTTGCTGAGTTCTTCTTCATAAAACCTGCCTTTGAGAATTTCTCCTTGGTGATCTTTTATTATATATGTGTTACGGGTCCCAGGTTTAACTTGAACCACTGTAAATAATTCAGTGCTCCAGTTTCTGGTAAAGCCTCTTTTGAATATGTGCTTATATTTGCTGATTCTTACTTGATTACCTACCTTGTATTTGGCTTTCTTGTTGTTGGCTGGTATCTAGGATAATAAACAGTACTGATCAATTTTTGCTCATCAGATGAAGTTACCTCAGAGGGTTTGAGCAGTAAGATCATGGACTTGTCTTCTGATATCCTCAAAAAAAGCATAAAGTTCATTAATATGTTGATTAGTTGGTAGAGTGGCCACTGTCTGAGTAAGTTGTTTGATCTCTGTCTGGATATTCTTGATATCTTCTGATTTCAATATGCGATTCACAGCTCTCTTAATATTTTTAAGTTCCTGTGATGTAGGCAGATTTGTTACAGTATTCTGCAAAGATTCAAGTGCCAATTTCACATCATTTAATTCAGAAGCATCAGCCACACTACGCATAGCATCTTGAAGCAGAGCTATGTCTGTCTGAGTAGGTGTTGATTGTTGTAAAATTTCAAGCTTTGTTTGGATATCATCGATCAATTGATGAAAATGAGATAGCTCAGATTCAGTGTTGAGGTTTTCAAGTTTGGTGATCTGTTGCTGGACACTGACAAGGGTGTCTACAATACCAGGCAGGCGAGATTCTAGAGTTTCTTGTACATTTGTCAGATCACTTTGCACTGCTGCTATGGTACCTTCAAGGTGGGTTATGGTACTCTGAATTTTTCCAAAATCTTCATATGTTTCAAGTTGCAGCTTGATGTTGGCAACACTCCGAGTTATTGCACTCAAAGCATCAGAAGATGGCAAGTTGTTCATAAAATTTTCAAGTGTCTCAATTTTTTCTTTAACCTCGGCTATGGCATTGTTCAGAGGGTCCAGATTAGGTATGTGGAGTGACTGAATCTCTTCCTTTAGAGTGGAAATCACTAGATCAAAATGTTCTTGTGACTTTATGCTTTTGACAATTGTTTGGAGCTGTGTCTGGACATTATTAATCTGTTCTTCTAATTGTTGTTTGAATTGCTCAGAATTGTTAGCCTGGGTCTTAAATTTGGCTTGAAGAGCTGCTACAGCCTCCTCTAAACTTTGAAAATTATCCAATGTTGCCAAGTCAGTATATTTTTGAAGCAGCAATTTGAGTTCAGAGTCAATTTTAAGAAGAGGGTCCATGCATTGTGATTGTAAATTTGTAATTTCTAGTTGAAGACTGGCATTGAGTGCGGTTTGTAAAGCTTGTAAATCACTTCTTAATTTTTTGACTCTGACATCAAGCATCAGAATCTCATCACTATGATCTTCATGTCTTGTATGGCCAAATATATCATTAGGCATTTTTGTTTTTTGTTTTAGTGGTTATTTATTATAAAATATCTAATTCTTAATTCTATAAAAAAAGGTATAAGCTTGTCATAGGATCCTGGGACCTCAATATATAAACAATCACCAGCAGAAACAGTATATACAGTGCCAGAAACCATGTTTGAGTGCTTAATTCTATAAATATTTCTCCCTACTGAAACTTTGACATCACCCTTGGGAGTTGTAATAAATTGTTATTGACCACCTACAGGTAATTGGTAATGATTTAAATTATTATTAAATATGTATAATGTTTTACCTGTTTTATCATCAACATCTGTAAGTATGCTGTTCACATGAATAATTAACAAACCACTTAGTTTAGATATCATAGATTGTATATCAGAAGAGGGTTCTGGTGTTGGCAGGTCCATAATAGCCTGTTTTTTGAACCCAAATAAGTTCATTGGCATGTTTATTTATTTCAAATCATGCTCTGTAATTGGGCATTGATTACCACTTTTCAAATCACAATGCCCCCATGGTAGAGTATGTATGCCACATGATAAAATACATCTCTTATCATCATGTGGGTCCAGAGCCACTTTTCTTACAACATTTGTAGTCAACAAGTGATCCACACTCTGAATTCTGCATTCTGATGTTCTCATTAAACTCTGTGATTTGAGACAATCTTCATAATCTTTAAATTGGAGCTATTTGTCCACAGTTACTCTACCAATGCCCTTGGCTTTTTTGGCAACAACACCACTACATGTTTCAAAACTGTACATCTTAGCCCTTAACCCAGCAAATGCCACAATAACATCACCAAGTGTCTCATCTTTTAACTTGCCAGGCACCTTTTTGTTGTGGGGTTGAATTTTTGTATGTTCACTAGTATCAAAATATTTAAGCAATGCAGGCTGTGACATATCTTGATAAACATCTTCTGTCTGAATAACAAGAATAAAGCTATCTGTGTCCATGTACATCAGTTTTACACGATCACCATAAAAAGGCTCCAGCACATCATAATAGAGCTCTAGCATGTGTAATTTGGCCAATTCTAATATCACAGCCCCTACATAAATAGGCTTATCAAACTTAATCTTTGTTTTTTTCATGTTGAAGAGTGCCATATTGTCATCATAAATTCTTCTGTAGTTGAAATTAGGCTTTGCTATCAATTTTTTGCTCCGGTTGGGGTCAGTAACTAATTTAACATCAGTATGTTTTCTGACATTTTCTATGGTTTTGCCATACACTGAATTGACCATTAATTTAAACAAAGTTTTATCAAATTGACTTACTGCAGATGTTCGAAGCTCGGTGTTTGTATCAATGTATGGCTTCAACCATCTTGAGTGCCTGAACCTTAAGACTTTGCCAACTTTGGTCACTTGAACACCATGATGCATCAGGAACTGGAGGTTTTTGTAATATATGACATAACCCTGTTTTGGCTCTAGAGTCATCATTAGCTTCTTCTGTTTAGAGCCAGGTGAACACTGAACCTCAGGAATTGGGGGCAGATCAGAAAACTTGTTGTGTAAATCATCAGGAATTGTCAGATCAACCTCTAAGAATAGACCATAGTGACTGTCATCAAAATCCTGAAGATCCCCAATACTAAAATCTTCAACCCACTCAAGCCCTGCATATGGCAGTTTATCCATCATAGCATAACCATACAGGCTGTTGGCATCCACATAAAGTATAAAATTTGATGGCAGTGCTGGATTATAATCAGGAATATATTTGTTGTTGGCTCTAGCATATCTCTGACAGCATTGCACCATGCCTCCTCTTATACATTGTTCCATAAACAGATACATGTCCTGATCCTGAATGAGATCCAACTGCATTTTAGTATTCAAAAACATTGCAGACCATGCTAGGCCTGGAGCACTGTAGAAATACATTGGATCCAGCTTATAATTTTCCATGGAAGATTTTCTAAATGCCTGAAGTATATCAGCTAAGAGAGTCACATCAAGTTTTAAATATGCCTTATGATAATCACCAAATGTCTGGCATTTTAAATTGTTCCACATCAACAGGGCATGGTGATAATCATCATCAGTGATTCCAGATGCCCTGAGTTTACTGTAGAACTCTTGTTGTGGTGGCAGAGTACACTCATCAAATTTAGAAAAATCTGTAACATAGTCATATGGGTATACACCCTTCCGCCTAATTAATTTCAGGTCCTGATTTGGAAACATAGCACATGTGATTATAATCAGGAATATATTTGTTGTTGGCTCTAGCATATCTCTGACAGCATTGCACCATGCCTCCTCTTATACATTGTTCCATAAACAGATACATGTCCTGATCCTGAATGAGATCCAACTGCATTTTAGTATTCAAAAACATTGCAGACCATGCTAGGCCTGGAGCACTGTAGAAATACATTGGATCCAGCTTATAATTTTCCATGGAAGATTTTCTAAATGCCTGAAGTATATCAGCTAAGAGAGTCACATCAAGTTTTAAATATGCCTTATGATAATCACCAAATGTCTGGCATTTTAAATTGTTCCACATCAACAGGGCATGGTGATAATCATCATCAGTGATTCCAGATGCCCTGAGTTTACTGTAGAACTCTTGTTGTGGTGGCAGAGTACACTCATCAAATTTAGAAAAATCTGTAACATAGTCATATGGGTATACACCCTTCCGCCTAATTAATTTCAGGTCCTGATTTGGAAACATAGCACATGTGATTTTGAATTGGTCATCAGATAATTGATTGGCCAGTGTAGCCAGGCTAGCTGACAGAATTCTGTAGGAATCAAGAAATCTTAAGTGAATAGAAACACCATTCACTTTAATTATCTTGCTAATAGCTATATATTTCTCATCATTTTCTGCTAAAATATTTAAATTCTGCTTGTCAAACCCCTCGTACCTGATCAGATGATGAAAATCATAATTAGATGCGCCATGGCAAAATATTGGGACACATTTTGGTCTCTGGATCTTAATATTACAGATATTACACAGGGCCATTTTGAATTTACCATCTGTATGAGAATGGTGATGCACCTTGATATTTGTATCTGAAAATTCAGAATCACATACCGGGCATTTTTCTGCATTGTTGAAATTTTGAATCTGTTCTTCTGTTAAAGGCAACATAGGTTTTGATTTTAATAAGATATTAGATGCTATGTCATGGCACTCATTTTCTATTCTATGTGCAAATTCTTTGATGGCATCTGGTCCCATGTATAAATATTCTTCACTAACAACACCATCCTGTACAACCACATAATAAAAACTAGAAGGTTCATGTAGCTGGTATGATGTACTTGAAGATTCATCAGGATCTGGACTGCAAAATGCAAGGGGTTTGAGGTTTGATTCAAAATCACAAACTATATATGCTGGGTGTTCCAACAAAGCTTCAAATTTTTTGAATTTGGCATTTTCACTTGGATTAGGCATCACCATATGAACAGGTTTATGATTGCCACAGTATTTTAAATGTTCAATTAACTTGTTTTTAGCAATTTCTGCATTCTCTTCACAAACACCATTCACCATTTTTCTACCATCAAATACAGTTAAACATCTTCTACACAACTTGAATATTGTATTGGATTTGCCTTGTTGTTTTCTGACTAAAGCATCAAGACTGTGTATCAGAGTGTAATGGTGTGTACTATCTCCTTCAATTAAGAGCAGATCAATCGGGACAGCAGAATCATCATCAAGTGTACTGATTCTGAGAGGTTCTATCAAGCAATTGCCACGGCCAGTAGAACAAATAAATACATTAATAGATAATGGCACACCATTGATATCCCTGGCCTTTTTTTCAAATTTATCAATATTCTGAACAGACATTGGATAATCTAAGCCCTTCATAGCATCATCAAAATCGTGTTTATGTTGTTTATAATAACTTATTCTCTCAGGATTCCTTAAAACTGGATACAAAGCAGCTAAAATACACCACAGAAAACATTTCTCATCATTATTTTCTATGTTAACCACGGCTTTTTTGTTTTTGATATTGGCAGGTAATGGCAGATATGTAGAACCTTGTAGTGGTCTGAATTCAGAAATATTAATATAGAGCTTGTGCGGAGATCCACATAGGCTCCAACCCGATTCCTTAGCAGCAAATTCAGAATGTTTAATATTCAATTGATCTATCAAACTGTTTATTATTTTGTCTAAATTTGTATTTGAATATATAGCTACAGTTTCTGTTATGTGGGGCTGTGTAAATTTTGTTCCATTTGGTTTCTTATATTGTGTAAACAATTTGAGGGACAGCTTATAAGAGCCATTTTCTGCATTTAGAATATCCTGCACATCAGGATTAATACTGTTCAAAAAATTCTTAATGTCACATCTTGGCTCTGATACAAAACGGTAATCCCTTAGTTGGCCAGCAAAACTGCTATGGATAGGTGCATTGCGCAGCTGCTTTGCTGGCCTAGCATTAACAGGTGTTTCAAGCTTCCTTTTCAGACCAGATGAAGATGCAGATGGTTGTGGGGGCAATGTTGATGACTGTGCAGAACAAGTACCCATATGTTTATATGTGAAGTATTCCATGCTATATTTTCTATGGCATTTTGGGCATATTTTTGTGGGTGTTCTGCATTTTTCTGGATCACAATTCTTTTGGTGCCTAGCCCAATTAGAACTAGATATATTTTTATTACACTGATTACAATATTTTTGATTTGGCATTTTTGTTGTTGGTTTATTATATAAAATTTCTTGGGGTTCAAATCAAAACTTTATACTTAATAAAAAATATCAGTTGGGTTCAGCAGTGTGCTTTGTACACTTTGTGTGTGTGTGTATGTGTGTGTGTGTGTGTGTGTGTGTGTGTGTGTGTGTGTTAATATGTTTGGCTTTGGCATTTTTTGTTGTTGGTTTATTATATAAAATTTCTTGGGGTTCAAATCAAAACTCTATACTTAATAAAACTATGACAGGTTGTATAAAGCTGATAGCCTACATGCACAAAGGTAGAATAAGTATTAATCTACAGAAGCACTATGAGGAGCACTGCAACAACATACCCATACTCCTCAACCACTCTCACAATACTAACTGATATGTAATGCAAAATCTCTTTAAATAGCCTAAGCACGGACCGCATTGAAAACATCTGAAACAATAAGCCAATCAGAATATACCACATCATCACATTATGTCATAACCAACCAATCAGAAAACAACACATGCCTAATAATTTATTGCATAATATTGGATAATAATTTGGTGCACAACATGATGCAATAGAAGTGGACCGGAAGTGGACCGGAAGTAAATATGTATGGGTGTGGGTGGGTGTGGGTTTTATGAGCATCTTGGCTTAGTTTTAAGTGTGGCCAAAACAATATCAAGAGGGGCATATTTTTAACAAGCTTATGGACAACAATCTGACAGATGCAGCTTTTGTAAGTGTAGGCAAATCAATCTGAGGGGGCTCATCATTTCACGGGAAATTCCCGAGGACATTTTTACAAAAGTCTTGGGTTAGACAGAGTAACACACTTGAGCAATAAGCTCATATGGACATCTTGAGCTAGTTTTAAGTGTAGCCAAATCTGCCTGAGAGGGGCTCATCATTTATCGCCCCAGTAATACCACAAGTAACACTACTGTTCTCCTTCATTTTGCCCGAGCGTGAACTCGTCGAAGGGCCTGTGTGGTGATCTGGATTCATCCGCGTCAAATTTCTTGAGCTGGTGGCAAAAGTCACAGAATCTGTATTGTACTTATTCGAGAATAATTTAACATCTCGTTCTAATAACTCACAATGCAATGCAATCTCTTGACATTTGGCAAAGGAAAGATCACTTTCGGACAATAATCTTTTCCGAGCAGAATCTGAAAGTATACCAACTATGAATTGATCAACAAGTGCCTCATCTAAATACTGCTCATACACACATTCTCACTACGAATTGAGTAACTGACAGTGGCGTCTTGTCCCTTGGGGCTTCCGGGGCTTAGCCCCTAAAGAAAAACGGACGTATTCACGTAATTATCAATCACCATAACGCATAACTATCACAAAGTCTTTTAAAAGGCGATTTTTACCCACGTAAATTCATCGTCTGTTGCAATGGATATGACAGCGCTCCTAGCGGCATTGATATCAATTATCGCTTTCCAGGGCACGTCGCAAAGGAAGGCGTGGCCTACACCCACCTACGCTACAGTGAAGGCCACATGCTAGCAGAGAGAGGAGGCGAGAGTGCAATGGATTTGAGGTCTGATTCGGGGCTACTTTCATTGCGTCGCGTTCGATCTCGCGTGTTGTTCTGTAGTGTTTTGGTGGCTTTCATTCGCTATGTTTGAGTGCGTTTGGTAGGGTTGATGTTCGAACACAAATTGATGAAGGACATAGGCTGTCAATTACAAGACACAATGAATTTGTCCAGAAAAATAGGCATATATTAAATAGAATTATCGATTGCTTAAAATTCTGTGGTCGACATGAACTTGTTCTACAAGGACATAACGAAAGAGAACAATCTTTAAACAGAGGCATCTTTCCAGATTTATTATCCCTTTATAGAAGAGGTAACTTCGTGTTCTTTATTGTAGTGAAGAGTTGAAAAACATAAACTCTATCAGTAGATTGCATTCATTTTTTATTTTAAATTATTTAGAGGGTACCTTTTCAAAAACAGTAAAAATGACAAACATAGTTTTAATAACTCCAGTGGCAACAGCTGAATCTGAACGATGTTTCAGCACATTGAAGCGTATTAAAACCTGCTGAAGAAATGCAATGGGACAAGACAGACCAAGTGCCTTGGCACTTGCTTACAATAGAGATAGAATACATTTCAAATATAGAGGGCTTCAACGAAAAAGTAATAACAAAATTTGCTGAGCAGAAGAACAGGAGTCAACGTTCGTATAAAGGTATGTTTCACAACAATACCTGTTTCTTTTGTAATCATGTGAATTGTAATTATATTTTAAATTCTTTAAAAAAATAAGTCCAGTTACAGCGCCTAGAATAACGTAGTGTGGAAAACGGCATGGTTCTGCTCTCTGTGGTTGGTTCCACTCGAAAATGATCCGCTAGAGGCGCTGGTGTTGACTCCGGTGCTTGGTGTTCGACTGCTTATAATGGAAGTAAATGGAGTTTTCGCTGCAACGTCTGATTCTTTTACATGAAGCATTTCTATGAATGTGATAATTGCTATGATATTTGGTACAGTGGTCGCGAAGATATTAACGAACATTCTAGACAGTCGACCACGTCCTGTTATCGTCATACTTTCGTTAATAATACGGGAGAAAAAATACGCGTGGAATGTTCTTGGCAACTAAATTTTTGTGTATGAATTAGGTTCATTATTATTATTATTGTCATCATCATCATTTCTTTTAAAGATATACACACTGAAGCATTTGTATTTTTGATATTTACTGTCTCTTTTCTTCCGCTTTAAACTAATCGCGGCAATGATGATAATGATGATTGCATGAAACGACAAGGGGAACCCCACAAAACTTTCTTAGTGCCATCGACATGAGTGTAAGGCAACTTTCAAACCAATGGGACAAGCGACACAGGATGTTCACACTGTCACACTAGTGACACACACTTCCAGACTGTAAAATAGCATTCATTGCACATGAGGGTCCAAACAGCAAACGACACGTTCATATGGTGTATTCGCGTGCTACTTGTTACTTCAGTCGGAAAGCTCCTTAAAGGAAGGGTGCTGACACCGAAGCGACGTGCTACAGGGGGAGTTCCCAACTAAGTGACAAGCGACATGGTGCCTTCAGTCTATTAGCAAGCGTTGCTTGCGAACAACAGATAGGCGACACGATAAACCGCACATTATAACAACAGATCTAGGCGACACGATAAGCCACACGTGTCGCTTTGTCGCTTCTGCGTCGCTCAAACTGGGCCATTTCCTCAATAACTTGCAACATGTTGCCGTGGTTTGTTGTTCGCGCATATGCAATGCAATGAGTGTCTTGCTTTAGTGAGATTGCGCACCAAAGCGACAAGCGGCACGTGACACTTGTCGCTTGAGGATTTCACCAACCGAACGCTGGTCTGTGCTTCCCGTCATGCCGCTACGATGTGAAATGTTGCTCTTGATTGGCTCCTTTCCAAGCAACATGTGTCACTTCGGTATGAAAGTTGCCTTGGACCGAATGACCCGTGTCACTTTGGTGTGAAATCCTCGTATCGTTTGTCGCGTGTCGCTTTGGTGTAAAATCTCCTTGAGGAAACGGTGCAGTCAGAGCTTTTCTCAGTACGGTTCAAAAGGCTGCATTGATTTCCGACTGCTCGCTTTCTAGCGACATTTGTGGTTTGTCGCCTCGGTATGAAATATCTCTCAGGATACTATTTATATTCTAATAACATAGAAAAGTAAACTCTAATACACAGTATTAGACGTCCGGAATCACATTGCGATGTTTCTTCTTGTGTTACGCATGCTATTTATTTATTAATTTTATTTTACTTTTCTTTCCAAATTAATGCCATTTCTTGACTGCAAATCACTCAACAAATATAACTGTTTCCATCAATTCACTTACCGCCTTTCTAGAGAAACAAATCGACACAATATATTCCAAAAACTAACTAAGCCGCATTACTTTCATAACAAAATTACACCTGGGTCGATCGCACTGCCATCTACTTGTCATCGTCTCGGGGAACCAGTTTCTTGGGTCGTTTTCCACACTACGTTATTCAAGGTGCTGTAGTCCAGCTTTGTAGTTTAAAATATAATACCCGTTTTTTTGTAATTCATGTAATTTATCATTACATTTTAAATTCGTTCAAAAAAGTAAGTCCAGTTTTGTAGTCTAGAAGAAAAAAATACCTATTTTTTGTAATTCATGTGAATTGTCATTATATTTTAAATTCTTTAAAAAATAAGCCCCGGCCAAATTAGAGGCCACGAGACGCCACTGGTAACTGATTCTCCTTGAGACTGAATACATTTTCGAAACTTGAACCTCTCTGTAAACTTGTTGGTTTTGTGCCTGAAGTGCTGAACCATTTTGTCGTGAATGACAGAATATGATAGATTTAATGGCATTTCAGGAGTCGTAATATTGCGAAGTACTTTGAAAGCCTTAGGACCAATGACTGCTAATACAACTGCTGCCTTTCTTTCATTTGCCACATTCTGAGCGAGACAGAATTGATCCAAACGCATTAAATAATTTTCGATATCTTCATTTTCTTCAACAAATTCGCTGAATGTAATGTTGATTGCCATGTTGTTGAAACTTCAAATTACGTACATTAACTGATAGAAATCACTGGCATGTATGAAAGTTACGATGTGTAATTGAAACTTGCTTTTGCATAAGCGTGAACAAAATTAGCAAACTTAAATCTTACCTGTAAGACACCGTCTTGTTGATTTGCTACATGAAATCTTACCTGTAATAATGCCGTGCCGATAAAGTCATAAAGTCATCCTGACGTTACGATTAGAATCCTTCAAATCCTATATTCACTGTCCTGTGTCAATCCTCTGTTCACTGTCCGCAGCGCCAAATTGATAGGTTCGGAGTGAAGGACATGGTAATGTGGATTAATATACGTTGCACAAGATAAAAACCAGACGGTGAACAATTAACATATTTAATATAAACTGGACGTTATGTCCGAAACATTCAAATACATTGAACCATGATATAGCAAGATTGACACACAGAATACATCTGCTTATGATTTATCTTCTTCTGGCCGTGAAGACCAAGCATTGTAGCAATACGCTTAATACCTGGACCGTATCACAGCCATTGTTTTCGTTTCCATGGAGATGAGTCGAAATAAACAATAACCTAACTTGAAAAGAACTTATCTCTGTTGCTAATTTTGATAGGGGAATGATTTAACACGCAATAGGTTCATCTCGATGCTTTCACTATAACCCGTTGACAATTTCATTCCATATCCAATATTCACGCTTCATTTCTATGGAAACTTTTCTAACAAGAGGAAGTTGAATCTCATTTTCAGCCATAGTTGTTGTTTACATGGAAATAACTTGAAGTAAACAATTACCTATCCTCAAATGCCCAAATCTCTGTTGATATTGAAGATAGAGAAATGGCATTACGCGCAATGGATTCAGTTCTATGTCTTCCAAAGGAAGACATAAAAAATTTTATTCCACATCCACTATTCAGGTTTCGTTTCTATATAAACCTCTCTAAAAATTTGAAGTCGAATCTCATTTTCAGCCATTGTTTTTGTTTTCATGGAGATTATTTGAAATCAACAATTACCTAACTTCAAAGGCCCTTATCTTGGTTAGTATTTAAAGTAAAGGTATGATTTTACGAACAAAGAATTTAGCTCGATGCCCTGCACAAAAACCTATACACAATTTTATTCCATATCCAATTTTTGGGCTTCTTTTCCATGGAAATCTTTCTAACACTGGGAAGTTGAATCTCATTTTCAGCCATTGTTTTCGTTTGCATGGAGATGAGTTGAAATAAACAATTACCTAACTTCAAAAGAACTTATCTATGTAACTAATTTTGATAGAGTAATGAGTTTACACGCAATCGGTTCATCTCGATGCTTTCACTATAACCCGTTGACAAAATTCATTCCATATCCAATATTCACGCTTCAATTCTATGGAAACCTTTCTCACAATAGGAAGTTGAATCTCATTTTCAGCCATTGTTTTGTATCCATGGAGATGATTTGAAATAAACAATTACATAACTTCAAACGCCCATATCTCTGTTCCTATTTGATTATTTCACAGACAATGGATCCAAATCGATTCTTTCACTATAACCCATTGACAATTTCATACCATATCCAATATTAAGGCCTCGTTTCTATGGAAAACTTTCTAACAATAGGAAGTTGAATCTCATTTTCAGCCATTATTGTTATTTACATGGAAATAA